>NC_072734.1:28507292-28644500 GCF_026930045.1 Uloborus diversus | reverse complement strand
CCGGTCCTTTTTTCCCATACAATTGTGGAGTGCTGCCGAATGTGTGTGTGTGCCTTTTGAAAAGCTGGTCGGGACAGGAAGTTAGCTAGCGAGCTGACCTGCCCTTCGGGTGTTTCTCTTCTATCTGCACAAGCGAAAAAACTGCCAGCACCGGAGATGTCGGCCAAAAACACCAGACATGTTTGGTTTGGGTTCGTCTGGGTGAGGGGCGTGCGCACGTGCACGTTGTTGCACTTGTCAGGGCCCGATTTTTGACTTTGGGGGACCTTTGGCAAAGAAACCATTGGTGCCCCTCTTCCTCGACGTTGCAATATTGCAAATGTATTTTCTGAAATTTTTGCGAAGGAACAACAGCACCAAAACTGCTTTTTGTTCAAGACTTAGGAGTTCGTAAACCAAAGTGTGTGTGTGGAGGGAAGGGGGAGCCAAGTGCCACACTTGCCCTGGCAAAAATCAGAGCTCGGCCCTAGTACTATTTGCACTTCGGAAAATTTTGTCTACGGAGAAACAATTAAAGGGGATATAATTCATTATTAAAAATAATAGCACCAAAATCAATTTTAAGATTTGTGAGTAGCCAATTACCGTCCTTAAACCAGGGTTAAGACAGAACTACATTCCATGCAATATACCGACAGCCCGGTTATGACATCGAGAGACTGCAGTTTAGTCTTTGGTATGGGCTCATCAGTCATCAGTCTGAAACAGTCAATAACCGAGCTGGAGAAGGGATGTCATCGTATTGAAGCTGAGATTACCAACAAACCAATAGCTAAAAGTATTAGCTCTATACTATTTCAGACTAATAAGTCCATAACAAGGACAAGAACTGCGGTCTCAGGATGTCATAACCGAGCTTTCGGTATTTTGCATTGTAGCTTAGCAGTCAGCCGTAGCTTTAGGGCACTAAATTACTTCTTATTACCTAATAGCCCGGGAGCCAGGTACAAATTTGGTCAATCATCTCCTTTCGAACGATAATTGGTGAGAGGCATCAGCAAGGGCGCCCATGTGCAAAATTTTAAGGGAACTCGGATATTTTCCCCATGGTTTAGCAGGATATTTTCCTCATAGAAATTGATTTCAGTACAGATTAGAGTTATTAAAATTTGAATTTTTTCATAACTTATTCATTAATGGCTGGAGAAGAAATGTTTTTACATTTTTGCAAAGAAAAAGTACTAAAAGCAAAAAAGTTCTAATTTCTAAGGGATCGGGGCTTGAGCCCTCACTTGCCCCCCCCCCCCCATATGGTCGCCCTTGGACATCAGGGAATGGTATCAAAACGCCTCGTGAAAGTCAGCTGCATGTCCATGGGATGGGCGGTGGTAGCCTCCCAATCATGTAAAAAAAAAATTAATTTGAATTTTGACTTCTTGAATTCAAATTTATGTTTTTCGCAATCACGAGTGTGTGTATGTAGGCGTGTGTGTTTTTGTGTAGGGGGTATGTGCATGTGTGGGTGGGCATGTGTGTTTGTGTCTGTGTGCTGGCATAAGTGTGGGTAGTTGTGTATATGAATGTGTGGGGGGGGGGTATGTGTATGTATGTGTAGGCATATGTGTTTGTGTAGGCATGTGTGTTTGTGTCTGTGTGCTGGCATAAGTGTATGGGTAGTTGTGTATATGAATGTTTGTGTGGGGGGTATGTGTATGGGGTGTGTGTGTAGGCATATGTGTTTGTGTCTGTGTGCAGGCATGAATGTGTGGGTAGTTGTGTGTATGTGTTTGTGTTTGTGTTTGTGTATGTGTGTGTGTGTGCGCGTGCGTGCGTGTGTGTGTAGTTGTGTATGTATGCGCGTGTGTGTAGGACATGGATGCAACCTGGCGACGACTTTCGCTATAGGAGCAGCATCGTGAGGACCCGGTCGACGGTGATGCTGCAGAGGGTGGCGGTGGGAAAATAAAATCAAAGGACATCAAAACAGTCAAGTGAGAACAATAAGCAATCGTGATTGCTCAAAAAATTTAAAAGTCAACCATTTTCTCCCGGCTGAAACTTTGTCAAATTATCGTTAAGACAATATCTCGAAGGAAAATACAAAGTCATCTGACGTAACGCGGTGGGTTATGAGTCAGCTAGTAGGTCAAACATGTAAAAAAAAAAAAAAAAAAAAACAATGATTTCCTCTCAGCTAAGAATTTGCCTGATGACAGCTTATATGATGTGAATAAATACACAAGTCAGCTGGCAGTACCCCTGGTGGAAAAATGGTCAGCTGGTACATTGAAAGTTGAATTGGGAATTTCAGAAAGGGCGTAAGTCCAATAGATCCCCGTAGGACTTATTCCCTTTCTGAAATAATCGATTCAGTTGTTAAGCCGGAGCATCTATCGCCTACTAGAATGCACCAGATGACGAGTTTTCCCTCGACTTACTACCAGCTGAATTTATTATTTAGAGAAATATATTAAAACCATAAGCTTACAAATTTTCATCTGGGAGGAGGTGACATATGCTAAATTATTTTCGTTATTTCTGAAGATTGAAGTAACACACGCTGGCATAGCATACAATAGTGGTGTCTAACCTACTGTCTGCGGGTCACATTTGTCCCGTGAATGGATTTGCTCTGGGTCAGCGGGAAGCTTACAAACCAAATGACCGGCCTTTAGTTGATAACATATTTTCTTTTTGCATTTTTCATAGAAAACTAAGCCCAAAAAATCTAAAAAACCGCACTATTGATCGCTCAAGTTAGAAATTTTCGTGGGCGTACGGCGAGGACCAGAGGTACCACTTTTAGGGACCAGGGGGTCCCAACCTTTCAGACTATGCACCCCCCTCTGAACACTGATAAGAATTCAGCCCCCCCTCCACGTACACTACTATAATCGGAATTAGAAACTAAGGCTGATTATTATACGAACAGGTGGATAAATTTGTGCAGAGAATTTAATACATTTATTACAACAGCAAAATGCAGTAATCATAAGCTTTCCTCCAAAAACAGCGAAGTAGAATAGTCGGATACTCTTTATGACGAAGGCAGAACAAAATTCTTTTTCCTGGAAAACAAACAATATTCTAATCACTTTTTCTTCCTTCCAACATTTTAAATTCAAGGACCACAGTGTAAAGTTTTGGAGGCGAGGCGGGCCAACAATCCAACAATATTTCGATTGAGATGGTCTACAAATGGGACAACAGCGTTGTGATGGCTACGCAGATTCTAATCACAGCATTTCGAACCTGCTAGGTTTGGTTCGTTTCAACTATACTGCCATGTGCAGGTAAAGGGCAGTATCTGCAGAAATGAGTTTTTGAGTTATTTGAAGAAACGCATTTTGGATTCAATACTATTACAATTCAGACATGTTGGAATTAGACGTCTTTTTCGCGCCTTTTTTACTGCGGACACCGAATAACCGAGCTTGTACAATAAAAATAACGGACAATAGATAACAAAAATGCAAAAAAAAAAATTTTTTTTGCAGTTACTGCCCTTTACCTGCAAAATAGTTCATCGGTTATCAACAAAGGCGGCGGAGTAAAATTTGAATGCAGGAGTGAATGTTTAAAAAAGCAAACTAAAAAAGGAAAGCATTTTTCTCACATTTGTGATAACATAAAAATATTTTTGACACTATCACCCGTTTTTGAGATTTTTAGAACAGTTTTATTACACACTAAGGGGCTCCACCCCTGCTCGTTTAGCTCGTCAGCTCCCGTTGGACACTTGCGGTGGTTCGATGACACCTACGGCGGGTGACATTTGATATTTTAATACTTCTGGGTGTGTCAGAACATCCTCAGGGCTAGATTTCCAGCCTTTTAAAGTTTAGAGGGTTGCGACAGGGAAAAACCGTCTTCTCCTGGATGTTCTGTATACACTATCAGTATTGACGTGGTAGACATTTCCAGTCCGGATGAGATAGGGTGATGTAGGGATGAGATAATAATGTGCACAAAATTAAATTATGTGCTGTAATATTAAATTCTGTGTACAAACTTATCCGCATGTTCGTTTAATAATCAGCGTTGGTTCCGATTATGGTAATGTAAGGGGGGAGGGGCGTGAATTCTGTCAGCGTCTGAAGAATTGTTTCTGCAAAACGAAGGAGTCCCTACCATCTGCATGGGGCCATCAGTAAACCCCGAAGATAATCCACATCGGACGATTTTTCTATTTTGTTCCTTCAGCAGAATACTGGCCGACTTTGTGCAGATAGAACACGTTTTACAAAAGATGAAATGGGCAATCCACATAACGCTCATTTGTGGACTCTGGAGTATTTCCTAAGCTATGTCGACATGAGTAGTTTAAAACCTTTATTCTGTTATTGTTAGGAAAAGTTATTGTAAAAGGGCTCTTTGCACCTTTTCTCATGTTCTAGGTTCTTGGAGTATTTCACCTTTCTGCAGCAAACTCTGACAGAATTTTCGAAGAAGCAGATGTTCCTCAGTAGTTCAATTTGGTTCCTCCTTGGATAAGGTCTCTTTACACTCTTTACACCAATCAAGTCCAGAAGCACCAAAAGTTACATTTGAATAGATTTCGATCGTTCTTGGTGTTTTATTCATTGATATGCTAATAGATCACTGGGACTATCATGACTACTCATTTTCTTAGGGTTCATGTGAAGTCATTAGTAGATAGAACACTTAGTCAAACTAGTTAAAAACCTAGTCTCTCGTATCATTGTATTCTATGGATTTCCAGCATGTGCCAAACATTTCCCAGAATTTAAGAGTTTCTACATAGTGCCAAAGTGTAACTTATCTCACAGCAATTAGTAAATATTACAAAAACCATCTGTAGCATGGGTGTTTTCTACTAACATTTGTGATGCATAGTACACTGGAGATTGGAATTATACCAGGAGTTCTGTTCTGGGGAGAAATTTTATGTGATAACAATACAATCTGTAGTACTCATATCGTAAACCCAAGTACAATCATGGAAGATTTGTATGACAAGGATGGCGGCCGAACAGGTTTTGCTGCCTTTTTTGCCTCATAGCGGCATAGCACTACAACCAGGCAATGTATGCTGTAGGTAGAGATTCCACACGTTATTTTGCCTTTCGAGATCTACAAATCTATCTTCTAACGAACAAGTATATATTTTTGGAATCTCGTCTTTTTTGTTGGATGGTGTTTCGTCGGCGATTTCTTCTTTCTGTTTGATGTTTTTAAATTAAACATTTCCTCCGTCTTCCCACAGCTCCATCGTTTGACGCAAATATAATTTTTGAAATATAGAGGCTAGGCGCAAGTGTATGCAGTCTTCTTTTAATATTTGAGTCCAATGGCTCAACAGATAGGATAGATGTAAGCACATCCATAGCATAAATGAATCACGATAGTAATTGATATACCTTACAGCTCTGTTTCGTAAATTTTATAGTCGCTTAATTCTTACGAATGCATATCGTCTTTGAAAGGTGTGAAATCTCTGCCTGATGTGATCCGATGATGCTATTTCAGATGAAAAAAATCATATTGAAATCATTGCTTCTCTTAAATAATTTTCATGATAAAGATATTGACTGGCTGTTTCAAAAGCAACTTTCGACAGACTCTCAAAAGTATGGCCCAAGTCTAAGGCAACAAAGCTTCATAAAATGTCCCGAAAGACTCATTCAAGTGCTTGCTATATTTTAGGAGGTAATGGCAATACCTCCTAGATTTCCTATTTTTGTTTTTAATTTTTTCACTAGTGTATAATATCCAGACACGATCGGCTTAACATGTCTGCAGTCAATCAATTTCGAGTCATAGTTCAATATCCACAGCATCTGTGTTTGCAAATGACCGCTTTCCATCATGTCAGCGAATGCATCCAGCAATGTCAGACTGCATCAGGTGAATATCTGGGAAGCAGTGATTTATTACTGAATTAGCAAATGCTATAAGAACCGACTCCCGGAGGCATCAAAATATGCACAGTAATCGATCATTACACAGTATACAACTTCTAATTTTGCCGCTCTTCCTCGACATTTGGTATTCAGGAGAGCTTTGTGCTATGAAGTAGGCGGGGAGGAGTCACTATCGGCAAAAGAAACACCGCTTCCCAAATTGCAGTTGGCATCAGGTGTGCACATCAGATTGCACTTCGGTGGGAATCGAAAAACTTTTCTGGCCCACACAGGTTATTTTTAATTTTGTCGACGGAGGAATTACCGCACTAAATCAAACAACTATTCCTTTACCCTGTGGGCTGTGATGGCTTCGACCGCTTTTTTCTCAAGCTTGCTAATAACTGGATGGCTAAATCAATCTGAAATCATCAACAGAACTTCCCGAGGCTCTTGCGGGCATTATGACTGATGTTCTTTTCATGGGTTAAACTCGAGTCGGGTCTTGTTCTTGTTTTGCCTGAAAATGAAATCAAATATTCAGAGAATTATCTGCAGGTGGGGTTTAGAAAATGACAAAATTGAACTTTTATTTCCTCGCGGTTCATGTCAAAACGTTCATTTTTCAAAGTGCTCTTTCACAGAAAAAGACCATGACTGAAGTCAATTTATATAAAGAAACCCAAAGTCATTTATAAAGTTCTAAGCTTAAGGGGAACGATGAGCAAAACAAACTCTTTACTCTGTTTTCTCAAACTTTTGCCGTCATTTTCATGCTAATAATTGTGATTGATTGAGCAGTTAGTTAAACGAATAGACCACTTTTTAAAAATAATTGATCAAATATGGTACGAAGGCATTTTAACGATAAATCAAAGTTTAAGGTTATAAACTATTATAAATATGAACAGACGTTTATCTTTGGCTTACTTCTGTTATGAACGCAGAAGATAATTATTATTTACCCCATCCTAATAACAACAGTTTTTGTGGAAATATCTTCCCGTTAGGAAGGTAAACAAGATCTAACTAATTATATACGATCTCTTATTTTTTAATAACCTTTTGAAGTCGGGGCGTCCTATAAACAACTACATAACGTAACTGACAACCCACCGAATCCTGAATTAAACACTAATTTAACTATACGTGAAATCAGTCTTCAAAAATAAACCTACTCAGTTACGTTAGGTAGTAGTTTATAGGAGGCCCCGATTTCAAAAGGTTATTAAAAATTAAGAGATTGTATATAATTAGTTAGGTATTTAAAATAATTCATCGTATAGTAATTTAAATCAGTGTTTATTTTATAATTCGGTGTTTTAGTTTAGTTGATTTTTGTACTGGAATTGTAAAATAAATTTCATTTCTATGTTTGGGTAGGAAATAGAATGTAAGTGTAATCAGTTTTTTTTTTGCTTTTTAGTTCCTGGATATTTTTTGAAGGCGGTTATTTTTTTGTTTAAAAGTAATTTATTTTTTGCTTTTTAGGGGTGTAAATAACACGGTGAGCGTCTCGGAGACTTCCGACAACTGTGAAGAAAGCCTTTTTCAAATGCGTAACTATGTACAAAAAAAAAAATTGTCTTCATCATTAGTTCAACTTTATCAAAGTTTGCTTTCCGAAAGCAAATACACGAAAAAAAAAAATCGCTTTAAGTTTAAATTTGTAAAATTGCAAATTTTAGAATTGTAATATTGTAAATTGTAATTTATGTTTCGCATACGTGTCATTATGTAACTCTTGATAAAAGTCGCATGTTTCTTCACATGGCCCCACTATAGATGAAGATTAAAAATTCCACTAGAAGGAATTTTATGTTTGCTTCAGAGAATCTTTAATTCAAAATTTTCATTATCATTACTAATAATAATATTTTTTTAGTACTTTAGGTAAAGAAAGTATATAGCTTTGTTTTATGGCCTTTGTTTATCAATGGGTTTTATATTTAATCGTTTGGGAGGGAAATTGCATGAAATTTATTGTTTTACCCTTAACTTTTCCCTAAAGAACAAGTAGGGTAAATCAAAGATTTGGAACCTAAGTTAGGCCACCCCTAAACAAAACCACCACTAAGCATAAAAACCGGTTCACTAAGTGAGACGATATACAAAGTTAATAAAGTACAAATCGATTTAAATGTGAGTATGATATTCGAAGAGTTCCCTCAATTTCATCAAACCTGAACTTGATTACCATTAGACCACCGAGGAAGTATACCGTTTCAAACAAAAAAAGAATTTTCTTTATCGGTACAGGCAGGGGCGTGCACAGAAATTTTGGAGCCCATCACAAATGAACTTTTCCGAGCCCCTCTCCATATCCCTATATTTCATCCTTAGTTATAAAAATATTGGACCCCCGTCAGGCTCAGGCCCGGGACAACAGGTGTCCCTCCCCCCCTCCTTGTGCACGCCCCTGGGTACAGCTACAGGTGTCTTCGAGTATTTATGGAACATTGTGGAAAGGAAAAACAAATCCGACGAGTTCAGAACCTCCTCCTATTTTTGAAGCCTGCTAATTAATATAACCCTAATTTCAAATTGAACTGTCGGCATGGTGAAATAGTAAATCTAGAATATTGGTCAAACTACAGAAATCATACACAGTTATAATGTATATTATTAAAGAATATAAATTAAATCGTGGAGGAAGGGGTGTTCTGTATTCAATTCCCCCTCAATTGAACACTAACTGTATTTAAAAACTGGAATATTAAATAAAGAACTTTATATTTTAGTGCCTAAATAAAGTTATTTATTAGTAAGTAAAATATTAAGGTAATTGATTCAACTACTAAAGTAGCAAAATATATTTAATTTACTGCTTTGCTACGCAGTAATAAATACATTAGTATCACCTACAATAAAAAATTCACAGGCGGCGCAGCGTTGCAAAAATTAATCATCCATGTGCCGCGAGAATTAAATATCGTTCAAGAGAAAGCCAAAACCTATACTAAGGTGTGAAATGCACCGATCACAGCAAAACCACGTGATCGTGACGTATGAAATTTAAAGTTTCTTGGATTTCTCCGAGATCCCTTATCAGATCCAGACCAGACCAAATTACAATGGGACCATCTATAAGGAAGTATATACCCTTCCAAACAAAAGAAAAAAAAATCAAATCGGTCCAGTAGTGTTGAAATAATTCGAAAACATATATAAAAAGCTGCAATACGAAATCATAACCTCCTTTTTTGAAGTCGGTTAAAATCATAAGCAAAACTAGTCTGTAAGTCATATACAACATCTTAAAGCAGTGTCTTCAAAAGAGAGATACCTGGAGTAAATTTTAGAAACACAGTGCTCAGTGAACTAGAAGCAATCTAGCTCCGAAGTAAGTTTCAGGACAATCAAGCTCCGGTAAGTTTTAGAAACATGGTACACAGCAAAAGGCTAGAAGCAATCAAACTCCATATTATTTCAAGAAATAAGGAAGTAAAGGAAAACCGGTATATATTAAAATAATATCCCCGAGAGATGGTATTGCGAATTCCGTCGAGCTGAAACTTTAGCTCTTAATTTGATGCCTATAACTTAGGAAAACAAAACTAACCCTAGTAAGCAAGTCATACCTATAGTCTGGCTCTATCAAGATGACTTTGAATGTGCAAACGATAGGTTAAATTAGGGGTGATAAAACTCGTTTTTTTTTCACCAATACAATTCCTTGGCGTTGTGCCAAAATAAGAATTTCTTGTTTTCAATCCAAACAAAAATGAGCATTCATAAGGTCAAGTTTCAGGTTAACAAAGCCAGACTATATAACAAATCTTAAATGAGTGTCTTCAAGGAGCGATGGCTGAATTAAGTTTTAGAAGGACAGAATACAGTGGGAGTAAAGTATTAAGCTCCATAATGTTTCATGAAAATAAGAAAATTATAAATACAGAATATTAAAATAAGTATCGCGTCTCCCTGAAACTTATTTACACTTACTTTATGCTTCTAATCCAGCGGCTCCCAACCTTTTTGATTGTGCGGCCAACCAGTTTTGTAGAAAACACGATTGAGGCCCACTAACTACTATACATTACTTGCACTTTGCACAGCCAAAATTTACTTTATGAGGGAAGAGGGGGGGGGGGGGCACCTGTTCATAAATGTCCTTCAGGCCATTATGGGACTGAAAGTGCGTTAAAAACAAGAGTTCTGGAGACGTCAATTCCATTCTCCTCTTATGTTGCACCACAGATATAAATATACTGTACAAAAACAATATTCAAAATAATTTTTAAGGAAGAAAATAACTTTATTGCATTCACTTAGCTGGCATAGTTGTAAGGACACTCGAAAATAAGAGTCATCATAGTTAAAGCTGCGCAGGATTTTTGACGTTGTTTTTCCTTTACGAGGGAGTTGATATCTAGATTGAAACTAGATAGTTTTAATCTCAAATAATTCGCAACATTCAATGCATTTCTATATTATTTTTATTTTTTAAAGACTGTCTCATTCAAATTGGTAGGTTGTTGAAAAGCCCCTCAAGTGCCTCAATTCACTAGTTAATCACGCTAGTTCAGCAAAGGAGGAACATTTTTAATTTGGAGCTTGGAGCTTATACTAGTTTCTTTAACAATTTGTATTAAAGAAGTTTCTGATTCATTAGCTTTCATCTTCAATTTTAAGGGAAAGTTCCTAAGAAATATGAAAAATCTTAATTCTTAAGTTCCTTTTTGGCCATGAGCCAGGGAGAGTTTCTAAGTGACGATATGATATATCTTATATCTTTAAACGAGCAATTCTTGTGGGTATATATATATTTCTTATCTCGGAAACGGCTCTAATGATTTGGATGAAATTTTGGATTTAATTGTAGTTTTGCATTCTAAGTTCATCTACATCAGTGTTTTTTCTGTAAAAACGCGATTTTTTACAAAAAACAGTTTTTTAATATAAAGTCAAATTGAGTTAAGCCTTGAAGTAAACTGTGAGTTGACGCATCAGGCAGACGATTTGCAACCATAACAATGAAAATTTGTCTCTTCTCGCTTTAAAATTTTATACTTGCTTAGGGTTGCCAGGCTTGGCTGATATTGGCCACTTTGGCTAATTTCAAAAGCACACTTGGCTGAAAACAAATTCATCTTATATATCTTATATCTTTAAACGAGCAATTCTTGTGGGTATATATATATTTCTTATCTCGGAAACGGCTCTAACGATTTGGATGAAATTTTGGATTTAATTGTAGTTTTGCATTCTAAGTTCATCTACATCAGCGTTTTTTCTGTAAAAACGCGATTTTTTACAAAAAACAGTTTTTTAATATAAAGTCAAATTGAGTTAAGCCTTGAAGTAAACTGTGAGTTGACGCATCAGGCAGACGATTTGCAACCATAACAATGAATATTTGTCTCTTCTCGCTTTAAAATTTTATACTTGCTTAGGGTTGCCAGGCTTGGCTGATATTGGCCACTTTGGCGAATTTCAAACACACTTGGCTGAAAACAAATTCAAAAGCATTATGTAAGTCGATGTAAGGCTTTTTTTCTTTTTTAAGTTAAACTATTGCTTGACCATCCTATTTTATTTTATTTTATTTATCTATTTTCTTTTTACACTTCAAATAGTTTAACATGTTTTTTAAATCACGCATCTAAATTTTATTTCGAAGAAGTGTATGTCTTGAGATTGTTTATGTTTTGTTAAGACAATTGTTATCATTTGTTGGAATGGTTTGTGGATCATCAGTTTTAATGGATATCATACTGTATGTAGCATTTTCTGGCGTAAAAACTAAAAGTACTTATTCAAAAAGAAAATCTCGATTGGAATAAAATCGTGAAACGCATCATAGTATGAAAGGAAGTATACGGTTAAAAACCGATTTCACCATAGCAAAAGGTCAAAATATTTTAATTACTGACAAGAAAATTGTATAGTGGAAACAAACGTAACAGATAGTTTAAAGCAAAATGTTGATTTAATTACATTCAGAATCTTCTTTGTTTGGTACTTTAGTGTTATAAGAAGGTCGAGTACATAATATTTCGTTAACGTGAAGCTTTTCAAGTATATTACGAAAAGTATTGAACCTTAAAAAAAAAAAAAAAAAAAAAAAAAAAAAAACACGATTTGACAAAAAATAATTCTTTTAAAGCCGAGCGAGACTCGGTCGTCCAGGTACTCTAATACGTGAATTTTCGCAAAAAAAAAGGGAATTAATACCCCAAGATTTATTTTAGTTCAGATTCGCGGCCCATGGGTTGGGCGGTTCCCAACCCATAGGAAAACAAAAACAAAACTACAGTGTACAAGCGAACCCAAACATGGCGGATGAGCGAGGTTGATAGGACGCCCTTGTACCAATCCTTTATCGAGGGGAAATAGATGGTAAGCAAAAATGATGGGTCTGGAGCTAGCGGTGCGTTTCATGGCAACAATGGATGCAGCGACAAGGAGAGGTGATTGGGAGGAGGAGGAGTTTTTTTTTTTTTTTTTTTTTTTTTTTCCGATTTGCTTCTCTCTTCGGCTGTCTCTTTTTTCTTTCGAGATATCGGCGGGCTTCGGTAGTAGACATCCATTCTTTTCTTTCTCTAACCACCTGCAACGGTAAAAGTGCACCGTCAGTGATGAAACACTTTATGCGGTGCTGTGTCCTGTCACGGAACGGGGGATCCAGGGGGAGGGGATTGTCCCTGTCCCCAAATAAAAGCGCCGATTATCTTTTCAACCACAGGGCCCAAGATTAATGTGACGCACCGATAGATGAAAGTGATTCATACGTTTTTTTTCTTCCATTGTTAACTTTGTCTCAATCTATTACTGCCAGCTGTCACGCCGAATTTAACGTAAGCTCAAGTGTTCTATGTAAAGGGATTCGCAAATTTTGTCAATTGAGATTTAAATAAACACAAATACAAACTTTCTGACTGAAGGGCTGTCGCTGTGTGGCCAAGGAAATGAACACATTGAGAGTGGCGGTTCGACTAACAAAACTAAATGAAAATAAATAAATAGAAAACAGATTTTGCATTAAATGTTTCTTTTTAAAAAGTGTTTCTTCATTAACACATTAAAAACACGGCAAAATTACCGATTCCTCCCCCGTGAAGCAATCACGCTATTTAATCGAATATATTAACTCTGAAAATGTATTAGATTTAATATATTAAACAGAATAGTTCGAAAATAATGCAAAGATATAAAGCAGTCAAGTTTCATCAATAGTAAATAGTATTGTGAATGTACTGCCTATAGCACCTATAACCAATAGCATCACTACGGGAAGGGGGGTCCGCCCCGGGTGTTACCCGTCTGGGGGGTGACACCCTAAGTTTAATCGCAAATTTTTGAAAAATATGAAGCTAAAATGAATTTTATGACTACAAATTTGAAAATTGTTCCGGGGGTAACCCTCCCGGACCCCCCACTTTTATCTATTTGACTCTCGATTCGCAGCGGTTCTTGAGAAGATCTATGTTCAGACAGACGGACGCAAATAATATAGTGGATTATTAGTAAAGATGACGCAATCTAAAGCCAGAAGCTTGATCCACCCTTGACCTGGCCCCGATGGGAAGTCACGGGAGATCACTGTGACATTTCCAAAAATTTCCTTATTCGCAAATTTTGTCCTGACGATTCGTTAAAATTTAGAGTTCCAATCGGCAAAGTTATCATTCTTTGGCGAAATTTGGAGTTTCATTAGGTAAGTTGAGAATTTCCGTCCTTCTAACAATTTAAGTTCAGGGTACCCCTGTACCTGATTGATAACTGAACGAAATATAATAACGAAGGAATGAAGTAGTTGTTTTCTCTTCGACTATTTTTGAGCCTGTTTAATGTTATCAAATGCTGATGCATATTACTTCTGCCGGATTGCTTTTTAGTCAAGACAGAGACGCGCATAACTCAATCACTCTGATAGATAAAATCGTACATTTAAAAGTAGTTTACGATGGCACATTGGGAACTTCAGCAACTGTTAATCGTCTCAAATGACTGATTTTCACCTTTACTTTATTTTTTGTATTTACTTTAATTTTTGTATTTACAAAATGCGCCTGCTTTATGTTACTTTTTTTTAATGCACTACCTTAATATTTGAAACAACGAGATGGGAATTGTAGCCAATTTAACTACGAATCTCAGAAATTTGATACTGTGACTGAAAAAATATCAGATAGCTAGGGTGTAAGAATGGATAATTTTCTCGTGTTACACAAAGTTGAATTCGCAAATGCGTCAACTTTGTGTCGCCACTTTTTCTCGTTAAAAATACATTTTAAGTTAACCCTGTCATTATGCTGTCGCACTGAGTAATCATGAATGAAATCTGTTTTAAAAAAATCTGATGCGAACCTTCATTACTCCCTTTTACTCCGATTAAATAATCGATGTTTTTTTTTTCCTTCACACGAAAAAATGAGTACATAGGTGTCATGTACATCAGGATTTAGAAGCAATGCTTCTTAAATGAATATCTGTTAAAACATTTTCTACACTTAAAAACGTTTGGGAAACATAAAAAATGCTAATGTAAGCAAGGTCAATTATTATTATTACAGTGCCAGCCGCTTATATGAATCACGCAGGGCCAAGGGCGCCCGTATGCAAAATTTTAAGGGGGGGGGGCTCAGATATTTTCCCCATGGTTTAGCTGGATATTTTCCCCATGAAAACCGATTTCAGTACAGATCAGCGTTATTAAAGTTTGACATTTTTAATAAATTATTCATTAATGGCTGGAGAATAAATGTTTTTACGTTTTTTGCAAAGAAAAAAGTACTAAAAGCAAGGAAGTTCCAATTTCTAGGGGGGGAGTGGAGTCCCCTCTTGCCCCCCTATATGGGCGCCCTGGCGCAGGACCGTAACCAGACTTTTGTTTCGGAGGGGGTTTTACCAAACACATTTTTTGAAATATTTATACGGTTTATCAAATTTGGTTTCATGTGCATTCTATTGATTTTTTGTTACAATAGATTATCTAAATGGAGGGAGGGGATGTTCTTACCAAACGACATATTGTTACATAATAATTGAATTTCTCAATAACTACCACAAACTACTAAAAACACACAATGAGTTAATACAATTTTTAAGTCATTCACAATTTCTTTTCACAAATAAAACTGAAATAATAATAATAACAACAGGGTCATTCTCCAGGAAATGTAACTTTTGAACGCAAATATTTTTCAATTTCGAAACCTTTTGCTTTCTTTTTTTTTTTTCATTCTTACATGCAAGTGTTCTCTACTAGAAGTAACCATAAGCAATGGCCCAGCTAAGTTCCAATTATTTTACTCATAAATAAAAAAAAAAATTTTAAAAAAGCCTTATTTACAGAAATAAAAAAAAGAAAAAAGCTTTTAATGTCTAAAAATCGAGGCCAATTTAATATCAAAGTAGTAATTTTGTTAGTTGTGCAAACAATCAGCTATTTTAATGATAAGTGGGAATCTAATATTAAGCTGTCTTAATTCAAGTACGGCTTAATTAGTAGTTAAACTTTTAGTTCACATGTGTGCTAAAAATAGTATTTAGTAAATTTGAGAGTATACTGGCAATTTATAATTTTGGTAGAATGCCTATAAGATTAATGTATTTCCCCTCCACCACTCATTTTCACCCCAGAAATAATGACACTGATAAGGTCTGTCACGGAGGTGAGGAATTTTCCATTAAAGTAGGCCTAATGGATACATTTTTCTTAGAAATATATTTTTCTTCGTTGCTACAATCTGCACATGTTAAGCAAATGAAAACATGTTCACGTATTTTTTACATTAATTTACATCCCTGAAATTCAAGTTCACGGAGCTGAGAAGTCAGAGTAACCACACTAAGTTTTTAAAGCAAAATCTATCTTCTTGTTCCTCGACAAAAATCTCACAACTTCAACTATGGCTGGAAATAAACAAGGGGGCTCCCTTGTATCATGGAAAATAAAATTTGATGTCATTACTGCCACGTGTTAATGAGGAATGGCATTTTGTGTTTAGGTAACGTAGGTGAGAATTTATTATGTGACATGATTCCTTGTCCTACTAAAACGAACTAAAACACAATACTAAAAAAATAAATATAGTTAAACAATTAGTATTTGAGACACTTGTGATAGGAATAATAAATAAATAAGTACATACTTTTAAGTAGACAAGTTATTAAGCAACATAAACAGTCACACAAGGTGTGTGACATGCCACAGAGGTGAGAATTCACATGTTGTGAACCAAAAATGTACTAAAATAAAAATTATTATTAAAAAAAATTGTTGACAGGTTTAAATAGATATATTTTTGATGAAATTAAAAAATCATTGTTAAATGAATTGTTCCTTAAAATTTTTACTGGAAAAGGCGTGTGACAGAAAAGTTACACTTTTTGAAGAATGACCCAACAACATTTTTTTTGTCACCAAAATCTTTACTAATAATAAAGCTGAAAGGCTCTCTGTCTGTCAGGATCTCTGTGACGCGCATAGCGAGTAGACTGTTCGGCCGATTTTCATGAAATTGGGCACAAAGTTAGTTTGTAGTACGGGGTTGTGCACCTCGAAGCGATTTTTCGAAAATTCGATGTGGTTCTTTTTCTATTCAAATTTTAAGAACAAAATTATCATAAGATGGACGAGTAAACTACGAAATTATCATAACGTAGAACCGTAACATGGGCACAAGCCAATTGGCGAGATACGAAATTATCATAACGTGGAACCGTAACATGGGTACAAGCCGATTGGCGAGAAAATTCACCATACATTATTTGTAAATATACAGGCGAACCAAAAGACTTTTTAATTTTTCTATTACGGGCAAAGCCGTGCGGGTACCACTAGTATAAAATAAATTAATAATGGAAAGCATTTCTTTGGATGAAAAAGTTCGGAGGGGATTTGAACCCTATAAACTACCTCCTTGCATACGGCCTTGGATCACGTTTGTTCGAAACAGTTCTGATACTATTAAGCGGCTGATTCAATACAGCGGCTAATTCAATAAAGCTGGATTTTGTTCTGTTTTTGGCGATTTGATTCATTAAAGCGGTTGATTCAATTAACCGGAGTCCACTGAATTATTTTTGTTAATGCCTGAGATTTGAGTTCGGGGCAATAAAAGCTAAATGGAACGTGCAAACGCGAAGCAATAGCATTACAACATATAATACCACCTTAAACTGCGCAGAAAAATATATAACAGACTTACAAGTCTAATTTGTGGACAACAGACGAAGAAAATACTTTTACGGAGATTATAAATTCCTATTATCGACAATTTTAACGCTGATTTTTCAACGGCATCGTGCAAATATCGCCGAACTGACATAAAATTCGAAGCTTCATTTTTGTTACCAAAGTTTTCGTCAACTTGGCGATATATTGCAAAGTAGCCGCCAATTTTTGATTTGTCTCAAAAAACGTGCAAAAAACCCCTTTTGGATCATCCGAAGGCAACCAAAAAAGGAGGTGCACAACTATATAGAACCTATATAAACCCTGTATACGAAATTTCAACCTTATACGGTATGTTGTTGTAGAGTTATGCGAGATACATACGAACATACAGACGCTTCGAGAAAACTCGTGATAATTAACTCGGGGACCCTCAGAAAGGATACTTCTGCTGTCCATACATTCGTAGGTACAGGTACATATGCACGTGCAGACGGATCACGGACCATTACAAAGGGGAGAAAAGAGCAAGCTACAGAATTTTCTAATGGCAGAGAGAAGATTCACCGACAAATCTCTCAATCAATCAATGTATCGACAAATCTCTTCCTTGATTTGGAAGAAAAAACAAAATTTTTGATCATTGTCTGTAAAACGGTAAACATGAAGGCATAAGAAATCAACCCTCCCCCAACAGAGGTTCAAAAATATTCTCATAAATTTTCATCGGAGACATATTTTTATTATTTATTTGTTCAAAGAATGGAGGAAGAAGATGGACGAACCAGTTTTAGCATGAAAATGAAATGAGAAAAATTGGGAGCAAGAGATTGGGATTATATTATAGTCCATTACAAAGAGAAGAAGGCTGAAGTATTTTTAGTAAGCAGAGAAAAAGATTCACCCTACATAAATGTCTCCGGACCTCTTCCTTGATTCAAAAGAAAAAACTGATTTTTTTTTTTTTTTGCTTCGTCAGAAATTGGTGCTCGTTGTCTGTAAAATCATAAACATGAAGCAATAATAGGAAATCAACCCTTAGTGTCCCGAACGAAACGAACTCGAACATTGCCACCAACAAAGAAAACATGTCACGCGTGTTTAGTCCTCGGGGATAACAACTTTGTAAGGAATTGTCCAGAAAGATACATCCACAATCAGAAACAAGCATAGACAAGCTCCAAGTCTCTCAACAAAGACTTTTGGACTTCCACCAAGGATATACAATGGAGAAATTTTTACATCTTATGACCTAGAAGCCAATTTCAATCAAATGTCTTGCACGGAAATGTTGTTCCTGTCTCAACGCTGGGGACGGAACGACGACCTTTTTCGTTTCTCTTTTGTAGCGTTAATGTCAAACCATTTTAAAGCGATATGAAGAATTTAATGTCTAATCATCTCGGTGAACAATTGGTGCGTAAAACGAATATGTAAACTAATTTGACCAAGTAAATTGGTTCAACTGTTTGGTTATGCAAAACTTAAATCATAGAATAAATATTATTCCATTCCGTTGTACTTTCTTTTGAAGATCTAAACTAATTTCCGGAATTCCGAGAAATTTTCAAAAAGTTGCCACTTTTCTCTCGATTTGTCATTTCAAAATAACGAAAATAAGGAACATCAAAACCTATTGCATATCTTCTTCCAAAAAGAAAGGAAGTATGACAAGCTTAATTGTTTGAAATTTCCATAGTGTACAACATGTGTGGGGTAATTGGCTGTTGGTAACACTTACCTTGTACTCAGTGGCGGATACAAAGAGAGGGGGTCATGACCCTCCCCCCCCTCCTAAAACCGTCGACAGTATTATCCGTTCACCATTGTTTTCAAACACTTAATGAGTATAATGCAAACGATTTCAGTAAACTTTTCAATTCATTAATTGTTTTTGAAAGTAAAGGTTTGAAATACCCAAAACCGTAGGTTCGTCCATGGGGGAGGGCGGTCATTTTTCATCATGACCCCCCCTTAAAATGGTATTCTGTATCCGCTCCTGCTTGTACTTTAAAAATAGCGAGTGAAATGCATAACCAAATGTTTTTAGTAATTTTCCATACGAACGACAAGTAAAAATAGTCAAAATAGTTCCCGTTTCTGGAGTTTAGTAATCTTAAATTTTTCTAATCTGAAAAATATAAGATTATACTGAACTTTGGAAAACGACTTTTTTTACAGATTCATTTTCCAATGATGGGGGTAGCGTTGTTAAGTTAGAAATATAGTTAATTGGAAAAAACCCAAACTCTCTGAATGTCCTCCTCTCAGTGCCTAGTCCTTACTCAATCAGAGTTTAATATTTCTAATCATCACACTTGGGGTAGCATAGCTTTTTTCCTTTTTTTTTCATTTACCCAATCTTCCCTACTAAATCTGAAACAAATTATTTCTTCAAACAGGCTCTCTATTGCTATATGAGATTTAGTGTCTTTATTATTTTCCAGAAGAAATAAAAAATACAGCTACACATTTAAAACACTTTTTTGTCAAGTTTGTAAAAGCATGAGTGCACCATTTCTATTTTTAGTACAGATTCGGGATTTTCTTTAAGGGGAAAAATTAGTTGACACCTGTCACAGGGCGACTAAATGAAACAAAATGGGGATTGAAGAATCATCTGTCAATTACCACCCGACTGCCACATCAAAAAACAAATTAATAATCTTAACGAGCACAAAAAGCGTTAACTGACTGGCAAAATCTTTTTCATCAAAATCAGTTGGCAGTCTTTTTTAAAATAAATTTTAAGCATAATTTTAAGCCTTTAAGTAAAAATATGACAACGTGAATGCATGTCCAAAAATCAATTAAAAAGAGTTAAACTGCTAAAGAAAGTTAAACTGCTCCTTGACTGTGAATAACCCACATAATACCGAATAAAGTTAAATGCAAAATAACGAGGGTTCCTCAAAATTCAAACAATATTGCATAAGTTCTCTTCACTTCCACAAAGCGTGTTCGTGCGGTGGCAGTCGCTGCAGTATTTCTTCTAGTAAGGATATGTTTTTAAATTTTATCGTTACCTAAATGAACGTTTGTACAATGCAATGTTTATTGTGTGTAGACCTCACGAAACGTTTAAGTTCTGGTAAAAAATAACACGTGATGTTGTTTTTAAAGGTTATGTGTGATTTTGCCACTTCTCTGGAGTCACTCCCCAGGTATTTCTTTCGCTGGACATACATATTCATCTTACGATTATAGCGCTTCATTTTTCTTTTTCTTTTTTTTTTTCTTTTTTCTTTTTTTTTCTTTTTTCTTTTTTTTCTTTTTCTTTTTTTTTTGTTCTAATTGCTTATTTGAATTCATTTTTCTTGACAAACATAAAAAAAGAAGCAAACTGGGGGAAAAGCGTCAAGCTGAAAGATTACGTTACCAAGAAATTAAAAATGATCCGGATAAAAATTCTGAATTAAAATAGAGAGAAAAGCAAAATCATCTTTTAAAAAAGGAAAAGGGACAAAAATTAAGAGAATAACATAGTGTCCCTCCCGACAACATTTTCCCCCTGGAGCCTATAAAACTCAAAAAAATTCAAAAATCTTCTGGTCTTCATCTTTACAAACACAAACGTAACGGCAACTAGTGAAATAATGAGTATAAAAACTAAACAGATGACTTTTCTTTTGGAGACGCAAAATATTCATTTACCTTATATTCATACATCTACACTGTGTTCTGGTTCTGGCAATCAAGATTAATCTCAGTGTGAGGTCGGCCCTCAGGGTCGGGGTTGTTTTAAATTTTTGATTTAATATCAGTTTTCGTTTTGTTTTTCTGTTATGATGATGGTAGCTTCATGTACCTTGGTTTATATCTAAAAAGCATTACGATTTTTTTTACTGTTGTTACTATTTTTCACGTTTGATGCTTCAAAAACGGAAAAATAATCCTTATGGGCGAAGCATAAGAAATTTCTTTCCCAAAGAAAAGTGTTTTGTTAAGAATGAACTTCTCTTTCTTGGATAATCCAGATCCAGCCCAAACTTCTGAATAGAGGAATGAAAACGAAAAGCAGTATTTCATTCAATTTCTTTGAAAGCTTCAGCCACAAAAGTCCCATTGTATGTTCTGCTAACCATTGAATCACTCTCAGCACGCTGACTGGGCACATTTATGGATTACGGTTTGATTACTATGATATCTTCCAAGAGTCTTGCCAAGAGCAAACTCTCTTCAGACAAAGAAATGACTTCATTGGTGACAGAAAGATTCTTGGGGATTTCTGAGCTACTTTTGTGATTGGATGAGATTAGGATAACAGAGCGCTCTACAGAACTTCATCGAACCAAGCTTCAAGCTACGAAATGAAATTTTTCTGCAAGATGTACCATGTACCTCATGAGATTTTGTAATAGTTTTGACCAGATGTGTGTGTCACAAATTTCAAACTTTATTAGTTATTCATATTTTTTACCCTTCTAATGACAGTCGAAAGTAAAATACCGAAAACAATAAAATTACGAAAGTAAACTATTTACTTTTTCTACCGGGGTACAAGTCTATAACATTGGATTTAAAACATTGAAGAAAATTTTGACTCTTTCGAAAATTTAAACTTTTTGAATGATATAAAATGCCACATGTGAGAGAAATGTTTTCAATCTCCAACCAATTAATTTTTTGAAATTTTAGCTGAAAAGATTAATTACGAGAAGAAAAAAAACGGTCTGAGATGCACATTATCAAGTTCCAAAGTAATTTTGAACTAAATTTTAAGGCTGTAGGTACTTTGAGGTCTCCCGGGCATTAGACAGCAATCGATACAATTTTGTTTGACAAAACTTTTCCATAAGTTTAGTTCATGCATGGCTATCTACGATCAGGGCAGGCCGATCGCAGGTAGCCATGTTTTATATTACTCCGATTTTGATTTTACGAGATCTTGGTCTACATGAGTAGTTCCGCATTTTTACATTACTATAGTACTGGAAAAAGATGCGAGAAAACGCTTACAGATACACAAACATAAGGTAAGGAAATCAAAAATTTTGGTGACGCTTGTATTAAAATATAGAATAGAGCGTCAAAAATCCGAATTAATCGGGATCATAGGTAGATCGGATTTTTAAATTGTTCGGATTTTCGAATATAACCGAGAAGATACTGTTTAGAAAATTAGTATGCCATTTAATCAAAGAAAGTGGTTGTGCAATGTGTATATATAAAACATAGAGTGCGGTACATATTACGCTACAATATGTAGCTAAACAAAATTAACAAAAATTGACTTTCATTGTTTACTGAACACAAAAGAAATTTGATTAAAACTCAATGGAAGTGCGTTCAAATTTTTGACATTTCGGATTTTCGGCATTCGGATTTTTGACGTTTCGGATTTCCGCCGTTTGGATTTTCGACGGTGAAATATATAATACACTGGAGGACGCTTGAGAAAAAATAAAATAATAAGGGCACGTCGCCCCCTTCTGTTCCCTTGACTACATCACAGCTTAGTTTCGATAGGGGGGGGGGGAGAAAGTGGAAGAACGCTGTTCCCCTTGAAATATGTAGCTTATTACTGTGCTAATATTGTAAATCGTTTCCAAGCAAATTTTTTTATCAACAAAAAAACTGCTTTTTAAATTAAAGCAGACCTTATTTAACATCCCGAAAATCCATCAACAAAAACATCTATCCCATCAAAATGTGCGCCACCAAATATTTTTCCCAACAACAGCACTGCTCTTGCAGGCAAAAAAAAAAAAAAAAGCAAACCCCCCCAAAAGCAAGAGCGCACCCCCAAAAACACCACGAACACCCCCTAAATCTGAACCCCCCCCCAAAAAAAAACACAGAAAACATCCCTCAAAACACCCCCTCCTTAAAAACTTCAATGGCACAGTCTGCGCCCTGATCCTCCCCCCCTCTAGGTGGGCATCCCTGGCACTTTCTTGGTAGTATCCAGGACAGGCCTTTTCTCTTTTTGAGGCTAACATCTCATATAAACGCTTTAATTTTAATTTGCATTTTTAAAATATTAGGAATGCATATACTTGAAATCGCTTTTCCTTGGATTTCGAAATTTTTGAAACTGGAAGAGGAAAATGTTCAATAAATAGCCAACTTCCCATTAGATCCGCTATTTTTAAAATATACTTTTCGGACTTAAAAAATTGAATCCCTGACAATACGTAAACTAATATACAATTGCTTAATGTTGATTCTCACTCACCCGTGAAATTAAATTAAAAAAAAGAGCCTCTTCGATAAGTTGCTGGCCAACCTCTCGCAGAAATAAATTTTATATCCGTATCAAAATAATTTGTATTCGCCTATTTCCGGCAATTCAGTCACGAAAGAAAGAAAGAAAGAAATCTTTACTCTTAAATATTTACGATTCAATAAAACATCATTAATGCATCTGTGTAAGAAAAATCAGTTTCTTTCATCCATTTGAATCAGTGGATGAATTGGAGGGGGGGGGGGGAATAATAACATCCCAATGAAATAAAAAATATATTCCATTTGTTTAAACTCCGGTTCATTTTCCACCCTCCCTGCTGTCATGTACTACTGTTGGGGCACCCACCTCTCAATCAATCTGGGTTCTCATGCTAAGGCCCGACTTGATGTGTGTCTCGCTCCGGTGAACCGTGCAAATAATCTTTGTGCACGTTGCGTATCCTAACTCTGAAGAACCAACCACACTGGGCAGCGTTAAAGACTCGAAAAAGAACATAACGTACAACAGCAAGTGGGCGACATTAGTATAAATGATTAATGTGTCAACAGGTTTGAATCAATCGAAATAAAAGGTTGATAACTTTTCCCTTGCGCAATGGAGAGAGAATGGTATGTTGAGGTTGTTGGCAATATTTTCCACATGTCTCCTCAGCAAAACGAAAATTGCGATTCTGTGGCAGTGCTGGATCTTAGATTTTTCCGAGTCCGGGCAAAAATTAGAAACTGCTGATTTTACCTTTCTTCCGTCATGTTTTCATACCAAGTTCCAGCGCAAGAAATGCAAAAATAGGGGGAATTTGCCGTCCCCAGAAGTTAGCATCCGGGCAAGGATCCACCCTCAATCCGACACTGCAATAGCACTGCAAATCCAATACAGCGTGACTCAGATGGCAAAATGCAACTTTCAGTTGTATTACTATGTTTTCAAACAAAAGTACTGGGTCACAAGAAATAACTTGGACACACATGATACATAATAATTTTAATGTTAATGAAGATATCCCGACTAAACTTCAAGAAATTTGAATACATAATTTCGTCTAATATATTTTCAAATTTTCGGCTACCTTTAGCCTTAATATAAAGCTTTAAACGTGTCAGAGAATTTTTGGCTAGGAGCCGCAACTCAGTTATTATTATTTTATCCCACTCCTTTCATAAGGGTTTCTTTAGGTCTTTAAGGATGCCAAAGTTTTATGAGGTTTAGAACACAGCCTTATCTCAAAGACCTCCTTGAGTTGTTGAACGGCGTCAACGACCCCCATCTGTAATTGTATAAGGTGAGATATGTGCTACTAGTCGACCCGTGCGGAACTCCACACAGTGCTTCGAATCGTTTCATAAGACATTTCGCTCTTTACAAATTTCAAAGAAAGAACATTATGAAGAAGAACCGAAAAAAATTAAACGGAAAAAAGTAAGCGCACAAGAGAAGGCATGTAATTTGAAGACATCAGTAACAAAACCTCGTTAAATACAACGTTGTGATAATCTGATCATCGCTCACCTTTTGGTTGTACGTATTTTCAATGCAAACATAAATATTATAAAAAGTGTGGCTGAGTGTCTCGTGAAAAAGCAGTAATTGTGCATGTGAAAAAACAGGTTGTGGCAAATACAGTCCTGCCCATATGAGCATCTGACGAAAAAAAAAAGAAACATTAAAGAGATATTTATTGGCACGGATTCGAACTGGCGCCATTCTGATTAACAGCACGAATTTCCAACAAACCTAGCAATTGCGCCTTCCTTTTCGAATGCTATTCATTGAAAGAATGCGTAATAAAAAACAGCAAAAACGCTTTTTGTCGGAAAAAAAAAAGATCATGCGTCTATGTTTTGTCATTAGCCAGCATGGTACGATTTAAAATTATTCGTAAAACATGGAATTTGATTTAAGAATGAGGAAGATCTCACGTAGTGATTGAAACAAACATTCTAGAGAAGTAATAAATTCAAATGAAAATAAGTGTTTTTATTTTTGAATATTGAACTATTTCCCATAGCAGGCTGCTTTAACCGTTACAGCTTAAATGCCCGCACATGCTTTTCTTTTAATCGAACACTTAAAATTCAAAACCAAAACCAGTTGAACTGAGTTCGTTTTTTAAGTGTAATTTTTCGAACGTAGACAAAATGTATTGTTTTTTTCAGCCGAAAGCAGAGAAGAAAATAATTTCTTACTAATGAAGTTGATAGTAATTTTAATGTTTTATATCGTATTCGAATTAATAATTAAAGGTTTACTGGGTGAAACTCGTAATTTCAATTTGGCGTAGTATTTTTTCTCATTTGTACAAAAGGTCGAACAAATTAGAAAAATCTACATTTCAGCATACAATGAAAATGTTTTTATGCACAAAAAGGATTCCCTTGAGGTAAATCTAATACTTTTTTTTACGCTTACATTATGCTTAATGGTCTGGATGGAGTCAAAGCTTTGAAAAAAAAAAGGAAGAACACCCTTTGATTAACAGTCAACTTATCTGAATGATGACTGTATCCTGCATAAAGGAGTCGAAACACCAAGTAGCATTCCTACTGCATTTATTTTATTTCGTGCGTTATCTGTTGTACGTTATGAGTACATGTAATGCATAATATTAATGTAAATTTGCTATTATGTCGGACAGTCCGAGCTTGCCCGAAGTTCAGATAGTTTATAGCCGAACGCTCTACCGAAAAAAACTTATCAATTTAACCGAACAACCAAGCCCAGTGCTTTTAAGATTTATTTAAAAAATAATAAAAAAAATTATAACTTTGCTTAAAAAAAAGAAGAAAACAATCTGCATAAGAACTACAGGCTGCATCAAGGTTTTGCAACAGCAAGGGTCGTTCCCGAAAAATTGATTTTTAGACCGCAAGTCTATTTTTCGTCATTAGCCGGCCTGATAAATTTTAAAATGAGGAGAGAATTTCTTCAAGAGATTAGAAACATCTCGCATACTGACAGAAAAATAATCCACAGAAATAATATATAAGATAAGATATTGAAGAGAAGTGCTTTTATTTTTGAAAGTTTTTATAATTTGTTATCGCAGGCTGCTTGAACCATTATGGCTTAGATGTCAGCACATGTTCATCATTTAACAGCAAGGTTAAAATGCAAAATAATTTGAACTAAGTTCTTTTTTAAGCGAAGCTTTTCGAATGTAGTAAAAATGTGATAAGCTGTTTTTTTTTTTTTGCAAAAAGAAAAAAATATATATTTTGCCCTTCAAATTGAGGTAGTATTTTTTTTTTTTTTTTTACAAAGAGTCAAAAACTCATTAGAAGATTATTACTCATTAGATTTCAATATACGATTTATTATTTTTTTCTGAACAAAATCAATTCCATTGTAGTCTGAAATCTTAAACCTGATACTTATATTTTCACTTACATTATGCTTTAATTTTCTTACCGGAGCCAAAACTTTAAAAAAAAAAAAAAAAGCCATACAATTAAGAATCAATTTAGCTCCTGTTGCATCAAGTTTTCATAACAGCAAGGAGCGTTTCCATCTCATCTACTCTATCCCCTCATATTTGTTATTAATTGTTATTAATTGTTCATGTAAAGCGCGATATTTCTCTTATGTCTTGATGCAGGTTGTCCGGACATGAGCCCGAACACTCATTCTCCTGGTTACCAGTCGAACGATTCTGCCGATCGAGCTATTCAGCTCTGTCGGTTGCAGTGCAAGTTAAAGTTATAAATTTAACCGAAAATCTCATTCTGGTTCTTTAAAACAGGTTTTTTGACAGAAAAAAAACAATTTTTAGACCATGGGTCTATTTTTCGTCAGTAGCCTGTACGATAAGCTTTAAAATAAGGTGTAAATCAAAGAAATCGATCAAGAATTGAGGAATATCTCGCGTAGAAACCAAAAACAGGCTACAGAAATATTATATAAGGATTGGGAAAGCACCACTTGTTTTTGCTGATCATGGGATAAAGATTAATCAAGAAACATATCGCAAACTGATTTTGGCAGGTGCTGTCTTACCTTGGTCGCAAAAGTTCTTTGGAAACATAAGATGAACCTTCCAACAGGATTCTGCACCTGCACACAGAGCTAAAGGCACTCAAGATTGGTGTTAAGACAGATTTTCCGGACTTCATTGGAGCTCCAGAATGGCCACCGTATTCCTCAGATTTGAAAAAATGGATTTTTCTGTCTGGTACATCTTGGAGACAAGGGTGTTTGCTAAACCTCATTAAACTTAGGCATCCCTAAAAGAAGTCTTTATACGAGCAGTTGTAGTACAAAATATCAGTAAGTGAACTGCGCCCCGTAGCCTAAAATTTTGTGACACGTTTAAAGCTAACGGTAGCCATTTTGAAAATTTGTAAATGGGTCATTCTTCAAAAAGTGTAACTTTTCTGTCACACAACTTTTAGTGCAAAAACGTCAAGGAACAATTCATTTAACAATGATTTTTTATTTCAACAATTTTTTAGTAATAATTTTTATTTTAGTATATTTTCGGTTCACAACATGTGAATTCTCACCTCGTGGCATGTCACACACCTTGTGTGACTGATTATGTTGCTTAATAACTTGTTTAATTAAAAGTATATACTTATTTATTTATTATTCCTTTCACAAGTGTCTCAAATACTAATTTGTTTA
Source organism: Uloborus diversus (assembly GCF_026930045.1). Taxonomy (NCBI): domain Eukaryota; kingdom Metazoa; phylum Arthropoda; class Arachnida; order Araneae; family Uloboridae; genus Uloborus; species Uloborus diversus. The sequence goes on along the minus strand of NC_072734.1, from coordinate 28,616,764 downwards.
AGCATATTTATTATTTTTAATATTGTGTTTTAGTTCGTTTTAGTAGGACAAGGAGTCATGTCACACAATAAATTCTCACCTCCGTTACCTAAACACAAAACGCCATTCCTCATTAACACGTGGCAGTAACGACATCAAATTTTATTTTCCGTGATACAAGGGAGCCCCCTTGTTTATATTCAGCCATAGTTGAAGTTGTGAGATTTTTGTCGAAAAACAAGAAGATAGATTTTGCTTTAAAAAATAGTATGGTTATTCTGACTTCTCACCTCCGTGAACTTGAATTTCAAGGATTTAAATTAATGTAAATAAAGAAGTGAACATATTTTCATTTGCTTAACATGTACAGATTGTAGCAAGAAAAAAAAATTCCCTGAAAAATGTATCTATTAGGCCTATATTAATAGAAAATTCCTCACCTCCGTGACAGACCTTATCAATGTCATTATTTCTCAGGTGAAAATAAATGGAGGGGAAATACATCAGTAATAGGCATTCTACCAAAATTATAAATTGCCAGTATATCCTCAAATTTACTAAACACTATTTTTAACATTCACTTGAAACTTCTAATTAAGCCATATTTAACTAAGAGAGCTTAATAATTCCCACTAACCATTAAAATAGCTGATTGTTTGCACAATCAACAAAATTACTACTTTGATATTAAATTGAACTCGATTTTTAATCATTAAAAGTTTTTTTTTTCTTTTTTTTTTTATTTCCATGAACAAGGCATTTTTTTTTTTTTTATTTATGAGTAAAATAATTGGAACTTAGCTGGGTCATTCTTTATTGGAACTTCTAGTAAGTAAAACTTTCATGTAAGAATGAAAAAAAAGAAAACAAAACAAAACAAAAGGTTTCGAAATTGAAAAATATTTGCGTTCAAAAGTTATGTTTTCTGGAGAATGACCCAAATATATTAGACGAAATAATGTATTTTTGTTCATTTTGAAGTTCGGTCGAAATATTTTCATTAGCATTAAAATTATCAAGAGGGTCCGAGTTATTTTTCGTCACTCTATATATAATGCCCCAGCCAAAAAACATAGCGGCAGAAAAATTGAAGACGTCTTTGAAAGTACTTCGAACCGTTATAACCGTACATGTGCACAAAAAACACTGCTTAATCCCACAGACAGATTGCAGATTATGTTTCTGTAATTTTTCTGCACGCCGCAGGAGGTTTAAAATATCTGCTGAGTTTAACCTGTAGTTTTTAATTCCTGAATCCATGGCACTGTAGTACCACTCTTTCAGAAGTTCTACGCTTTCAATTTTAAGGACATTTTTTATTATTAAACAAAAAGAGGCTCTTTACGTTTGAAAAACAGTTCTGAAGACTATTAGGGCTCTCTCGCACTTTTTTTGTTAGAAATTAAGTCCTGCCTAACGGAGGAAAAATTCAGTACAATTCCAAAAAAAAAAAAAAAAACAAGCTCGCTAGATCTCCCCGAAATTTTTTAAATATATAGAAGGGTTTCAAGTATAAAGAACTAGAAGGAAAATGAAAGTAACTTTTTACAGCCGAAAAAAAAATCATTGAGTTCACATTGAAAGCTTACAAAAATCCTCGGTATCAGGAATCGCGTTAAGGTATTAAAACATCCTGTATTTTATCACCCCATATCAAAATCCGGCTCCCATACAATCAGTTTTTGTGTTTGCCCATCTTAATTTCAGCCATGTGTAAAAAGCAAAAACCGCAAATGGCAGTAAAAAAAATCCATAACTCAAAAACGCTACTCGCGAAAATCCGCTCTTAAAACTCCATTCTCAAAACTCGAAGCTTTCACTAAAAGGTAGTTTACTGCACATGGGCCTGAGGCGCATGAAACATTACAATTGAAGTGTTCATTGTGTAGATAGCGTTACGGTAGAGCACGTGAAGTACATAAAGACTGAATGGAAGCTTATGTGGAGATGACGGAGGCTGGAGGTATATTAATGAGTACTGAACATGCATTATATCTTGATGCGCCCTGCTGCTTAAATGACTTCTACTTCCATCTCCGTGAATCGTAATCCATATCATTAAAATCATTTTCTGAACGAACTCAGGCATATCATATTTTGTGGCCGAGCTGAGGAACACAATGGGTAATACCTATAGTTTTCACTAACGTTACCAAAGTGGCGCTCTATAGTTGACATTATGTGTGGAAAAACACTGTTTGTGCACCTTCCGATTCCACAATATGGAGATTTTATTCGTGGGAAAAAGGATTGCTATTGATTATTCGTGGTTATTTTGCGCTCTTGTGCCGTTTTACGTTGCTGGAGACATGGGAAAATATTTTTTCCCCCTTGCTTTCGTCCGTATTTTTTTTTTTTTTTTCCTTCGTCGCTGCAAAAACTTCAAACTTAATTTTTGCATGCAGCGAGATATGCAAGTGGACTGTTGATTTAAAATATTGCTTTGACCAAAAATGGAACTGCAATGTATAAGGGGAAAGTATGAGCATGCCGCTTACTGAAAGCATGGCCACACTTTCAACGAAGTAATACGTATTTTTACAAAGCCTGAAGAACAGTTTGCAATCAAGCAATTTGCTGAAAACTTTAGGGTTTTTCCTTTTTTCTAATCGTTCACTTAATGACATCATAGATTGAGCTATAATGGCCGAGATGGTAGGGTAATTACCATTGAGAAGAGATAAAATGGAGGGAATGATGACTTTCATTCATGAAACCAAGACTCCAAGTCACGTGATAGATTTTAAAGCAAAGCATTGGAAGAAATCAGGATTCTTTCTCTCGTTTCACGCAAAACGTGCCAACCATTCGTCGTTGTTGAGTCACGTGTCTTGGGGTCTTAGGGACAGCTTTTGCTAAACCAATGATTGGACTTACTCCCTCCATTTTAATTCCTGCCCTAAGGTAATTACACTCACAGTTTTGATACAACATTTATGTAAAACAAAAGCCACATTCACATGTGTAGTTGTGTGGACTGTTCACACCCCTACATATGTGTGTGTGTGTGTGTGAGGCTTTATGGACCAGAACCAGTTCTACCCATTGAGGAGGGCATTATACAAGGTGGAGAGAGTGAAGCTTTCAAATCTTGAAACAAGGATTTCAAATCACGTAATATATTTTGAAGTAACATATTAGAAGAAATCGGTTTTCTGTCACTCGTTTCAAGTAAAATGTATCTCCCATTCGTCGTAGTTGAAACATGTGACTTGGAATCTTTGCTTCACCGTTTCTTAAGTCAACCATTGGACTTGCTCAACACCACGCTAGAAACAGTGTATCTCGTGCGGCGTTGACTTGCTCCTTCCAGTTACAAATTCCTGCTCTAAGGTCCTACCTCATGATGATCAAACCTTTAGAGCAATGAGCCAGTTTATGCTTCCGAGGCGACAACTTCTTTGTTTAGTGGTGTTGTATGTAATTTCATCTCCTTCTTCTTCACGTGAAAACATATTTCGAACTAACTTATAAGCTAAGTTTAGTTAATGTAAACCGTTGCATGAACAATCAAATAAATTCATGTCAGTGTTAACACTTTGTTATTACATTAAGAATTCTTGAATTTTGCAAACTAGTTCTAAAGTAGATGATGGGGCACTTACGATTACAACATTTGGGAGCACATGTTAACAGTTCCCGTATCCTATCCGTGATTTCAATATTATTGTAGGGTAGTAAAGGTGCTAGAAAATGTGCAAATTTTTATAATTATGTATTATTTTTATACAATCAGTTTATTATTTTTTTCTTAATTATTATCATTATTAAAAATAAACATTTATTTTTATCATTTTTTATTTAAAACATTTTTTTTTTGTTACTAAATAGTGGGTCAGATTTAGACCCAGTTAAAAACCTAACCTTTTCGGAGATTGAGGGTACCAGGAGAGCACGGAGATCAGCTACAAGGTGGTTTGACAGTTTGTGAGAGATTTTAAGATCTTGGGAATAAATGGAGAAACCTAGCAGAAAGTCGTACCGCCTGGAGGAAGCACACAGAGAAAGTCTTGTCCTGCACCAGGCTGTAGTGCTGCTTAAGAAGAAGAAATTGTTGGTCAACAACTTAGTGTGGAAAAAATACAAGAAATAAAAATACAAAATATTTTCATTTAGCTAGAAACTGAGGTTTAAAATAATTTCGAAATTCATGTTCATACTCTGCATGAGGCTTAAAAGCAATGTATAATAAGAATAATCTTCACGTAATAAAATATTCTTTGTACTGTGTATTTTGAAAAGTTTTTTTCTTGTCTATTCAATGATCAGAACATCTCACAAAACTTTGACAGTGAACAAAGTTATATATTTGGGGGTATTTTTTTCCTAATGACACATTTACTGTACAATTTAAAATGACACCGTACCGGATACAAATCCTACAAATGTGATTCCAAGACCCCTCGCGTAAGTCAAAATTTCGCGTTGTAGAAAAGGGTAGGCCACGAATTTTTATAAGCTCTCTTAAATGTTTCAGACATTTGTAAACAACCGTCAAACTAGCAGTAAGTTACCGCCCTAAGCCAGAGCTAAGGCAGAACTGCATGCAATATAACCGGACTGTCTGGCATATTGCAAGTACCCCTCAAACTGTTTTAAATAATTCTTTAACTATATATTACCGTTGCATACATAATGAACTGAATTTTCACTCTATTAAAAAAATTTAAAAAAGCTGTATTATTCAACATAAAATACTGTTACGATGCACAAAATCAATGATTAATAGGAGGAAGAGACAGAAAATAAAACACGGTTCGTACTGTTTTACAAGAATGAAGAATCTGCAAGAATGGTTTCCAAAGTACCCAGATCTTACACTTTGTGACTTCTAGTTGTGGGTTTATTAAAAGTCACATGTGGATAGAGATCAGATTTCTTCTTTGACGCAGTTAAAAGAAGCTATTCACAAGCATGTGTCAGTTAAACCCTTTGAAATGCATTTTAACGCTGGGCAGGGTGTTTTCCATCGTTTGAAATTGTCAATGATGAAAACACATCAAATAGATTGATGTCGAAACATTTTTATTGATCCAAATAAGCTGTATCGTAATTTATTTCATTAACTAGTGGCACCCGCACGGCTTTGCCCGTAATAGAAAATTATAAGGTCTTTTGGATCGCCTGTATATTTACAAATAATATATGGTGCATTTTCTCGCCAATTGGCTTGTGCCCACGTTACGGTTCCACGTTATGATAATTTCGTAATTTACTCGTCCATCTTATGAGAATTTTGTTCTTAAAATTGGAATAGAAAAAGAACCACATCGAATTTTCGAAAAATCGCTTCGAGGTGCACACCCCCATGCTAAAAACTAACTTTGTGACAAATTTCTTTTATTATTAGTAAAGATTAACTAGACTCCCAAACAATTTCTGGAGAGTCATTGTGGAATTCTTCAGTCATTGTGAAATACGTGATCTAAAGACTCAGAGAGGTTTCATTCAATGTGTTCGTGAGAACACCCAATACAATGACATTGATGATGCTCCCTTTAAACTTCTATCTTTTGCGAAACCACTGAACCATTTGGAACTCGATGTCAGATTGGACTTTGGTTGTGGACGAAAAAAAAAAAAAAAACGCGGCCTAAATCCTACTGAACTCAGCGCCATTGCATTGGAAACAATTAACACTCGTTTCCCTCTTGACGAATGGATTCACATCTGTACTGATGGGTCCCTGTTGGATTTTTCCCGGGGTGCTGGCGTTGGAATACATTGTGACCATTTTTCTTTTTATCAATATGTTGGATCTTTCACAACCCGTTTCGATGTAGAACTCGAAGCCATTCATGTGACCTTACAACAACTCTCTTCACATCTGTATCCCTTCCAAAAAGCAGTAATACTTTTAGACTCGACCTCTGCTTTACAGGCTTTGTCAAGTAATCACCATGAAATTAAGGGGTCTCGTATACAGAGCTGCAAAAAACTCATGAGGGGAATTGAGAAACTGTGGCTTTTTAGTGGGTACCATCCCACTGTGGTCTGCCCGGAAATGAGAAAGCTGACTTCTTGGCCAAGAAAGGATCTAGTATTCTCCAACTTCTCGTGGAGTTTTGTCGCTCCACTCTGCTGGATTTAAAATCAAGAGGTTTTGGAGGAATGCATTTCGTCGTGTTGCTTCCCAGGCTGCTGAAGGTAAACCTTGGAGGAAACTGTGCGACCCCACTGTATCCTGAATTCTCCTCGAGCTGCTGCTGTGGCTGTTTTCAGACATTTAACAGAATACGATTGTCTCAATGCCTATTTGTACCGCTTTCACCTGACGGATTCTCCGACTTGCACTTTATGTGACTCTGGACAAGTCATGGATGCTGTTCATCTAGGCGATTGATCCGCACTAACTAATTTTAATTGTGTTGTTGAGAAATGTTGGAGAGCCCGTGGTTTTATGATCTAATGGCCAATTGAACCGGAATTTGTGAAATAAAATACCTGAAGTAATGTATGCAAAATTGCAACTTTTAGAAACATTGCGCGACTCTAAATGGTTCGCAATGTCTAAGGCCAATAGAATGCTATATACCTTATCCTTGGCGGCCTTAAATACATGTAAAGGTTTTGGAGGTTCTTATGCCGACATAATGATTTTCTTTTCTTCACGTGTTTCCATCACTCAGCATTCAGCGCAAATAGAACAGTTGACGCTGCTGTCATTGCAAATACGAGACAATCGGTGTTTGTTTTTAAGTTTACAACAATAAAACGGTACAAAACATAAACTGGTGTCGAAGACAAACTATTAGTTTAAAAAATTAGTATAAGTACATATACGCATAATTTATAGCCTATGTCACGCAGTAAGAATGCACCTTTCATATAGTTGAAGAATTTTTCTAAGAGTTGCATTGGTTCCGTAGATCCTCGAACAAAAAAAGTACAAAAATCCGCTCTCTCTATTTTTACTATTAGTAGGGTAGACCGACCAGTGAATGAACAGCTAAGCACAATTTCATTTTTAAAAAATCCTAGTAATTTTAAATTCTATACTATACAGATCGTGATAGTTAAAACATTTTAATTGATCTATGTAAATATTTCAAAAAAATCTCGGGAACCTAAATGGTACCGCTTCCGACTATTTTAGGTGTTTAAAGAAAAAATGGCACAATGACCCAGTGAATGAACACCTCCAACCAGTAAATGATCACAAATTGGTCCAGTGAATGAACATGATAAATTTTGATTCAAAAAGTAACCAAGTTTCTTTGAGATCTATCTATCTATATAACTATCTATATCTATTTATTTATCTATCTATTTATATATCTATCTATATCTATCTTTTTATACCTCTATCCATCTATTTATATATCTTTCAATTTTTCTATGTACTAATCTATTTACCTATTTTTCGATATATCTATCTAAGTCTCCATATGTATATCCACATATCTGTCGGTTAATCTAAAAACATATTTTTCTATCTACCTATCTATCCATCTACTTATCTATATCTATCTATGTATCTACTTATCTATATCTATCTATGTATCTACTTATCTATATCTATCTATCTATCTACTTATCTATATCTATCTATCTATCTACTTATCTATATCTATCCATCTATCTACTTATCTATCTATCTATATACTTATCTATCTACTTATCTCTATACTTATCTACTTTTCTATCTATCTATCTATCTACTTATCTAACTATCTGTCTATCTACATAACTATCGAACTATTTGTCTGTACATCTAAATATCTACCAATTTATTGTCCTAATCTATCTATCTAACTGCTTATTTACCTGTCAATCTATTTATTTGTCTATCTACCTATCTATCTATCTACCTATCTACCCTTTATCAGTCTACCTATCTATCTATCTCTATATCAGTCTCTCTATCTACCTATCTATCAATTAACCACTACCTATCTATTTATCTGTCAATAAATCTATCGATCTATCTATCTACTTACCTATTCTATCTCTATATTTATCTACATTGATATCTATTTACCTCTTACTTTTCATCTATATATCTCTATATCAGTCTCTCTATCTATCTATCTATTTATCTATCAATAAATCTATCGATCTACCTACCTATTCTATCTCTATATTTATCTACATATATATCTATTTACCTCTTACCTTTCAGATATCTATCTTTATGCCTTCCTCTATCTATTTATCTATCTATATACAAGCATACCATACGTATCTACCTATCTATTCTCTCTCTTTGTATATACATTTCTATTTCTCTATCTCTCTGTCTACCTGCCTATCTATCAAGTGAGATAAATATATATAGAGATAGATGTAGATAGATATAGATATATAGTTAGATTGATAGATAAGTAGATAGACAGTGAGAGCGTTAAAATAGATAAGTAGATATATAGATAGATAGGTAGGTAGGGTAATATACAGATTGAGATATACATAGATAAAAAATAAAACTCAGTAAAAAGTGCACTGTTTGCGAAGCCAAAAATAAAGAAATTATAAAATATACATATAATGAAATACATAAATAAATAAGCACATAAAACTATCTGCATTACAAAAAAGTACGAAAATGAAAATATCTCAAAGAAATTTCAAATTTATTTTTAAATCAAAAGAAATTTTGCCAGTGTTCATTGACTGGATTTTCGCAATTTTTCGTACCCAGTGACTGAACACCCCTCTACATGAAAATCTACGCATTCTGCATTGACAGAAACAATTTAAATCCATAGCCTAAATATGTATACTTAATTTTTCTTCCGTAAAGTTGAAAAATAAAATTTATTAACGAGCAAAAATACCCGGCGTTGCCTGGGTCAGTAATAATTATTAGAAAAAATCGTTACTTGCTTTTGTTTTCTGGCTTTAAGTGAAAGAATTTAAAACACATCTTTTTGACGTGATTAAAAATCGAGTTTCTTCCTTACCCATAAAACTAAAATAGCAATAAGTATAAAGAACAAAGTAGTATAGATTTAGAAACGAAAGCACTATATTTAAGCATATACAAATTTAAAAAACATGAAATTAATCTTCTCATGTTTAAAAAGATTAATCTGTTGATACTTTTTTTTTAACATGGAGTCTAAAACCTTCTCTGTATGGCTAATGAAGTACGAAGTGATTAAAAAAAAGTAGCTGCGCTCGTAATCCCCTTATACTTGCTTTAGTTATTGCGGGAAATTTCAATCATTGTGGCTCTTGGTGCGATTTTACCGAATTTGCGAAAGTCGTTTCAGGGTACCTTCGATGATGCTCCCCCATTCTTTCCTTACTTTGTAAAACGATATGATATTAATTTTCGTTACAGAGATATCGTAACCAGATGCTGAGATATTTTTGGTCACCATAAAATGGCGCTAAACAGTTTCATCCGAAATGTTACCAAAATAAGTAATAAAATTTGGTGATTGTTTGAAATTGTGCAAAAAGGAAAATTAATGGAAGTTTTTGTGCTGTTTATGGATTTGCCTAATTTAGTTGCTGGATTATTTAACACAGTAAAAAAAGTCTTTTGAAAATTCTTTGATTGGCGATATTTTGTTTACATGGTGAAAGCTGAGAAACATTATGACGTAGTCTTCGGCTTCAAAAGCAGCAACGTTGAAAAAACTACCAAATACATCAGCTACGGAAATCTTACTGCAAAAATTTTGGCGATCTGCTGGTTGTTTGGATAATGAGTAAGTGTTCAATCAGCATAAATAATAATAAAAACCATTAATTACATTAAAGTTCCGTTTAAATGGAAAATCACCAGCCAAATCATGTATTATTTGCCAATTTTGTGCAAAAATCTTACTTCAAGATTTGACTTGAGAAAAGCCTTGAACAATCACGAAAAGCAAAGAAAGTCAACAATACAACAATTGTCGCTATCGACAGGGATTTGAGATGATACACTAAATACTGCATTGAGTTCAGGAAAGCCTTCGAACATGGATCTAAAAAGCTCATAACTCGTTTTTTATTCTACTTAGAAATTTCGAACAGGTGCCATCTTCAGCAGAAAAATCAGAACTTTCGATGGACATATAATGTAAATATGTGCAAGTATTTTTTCATCCCAATATTAGAGAATTTATACAAAAATTGTGTTTTATTGCCCCCCTAAGGGGGTTTTGCCCCCCATAACGGGACGAAAACTACCCTATGTGTTATTCTGATGCATAAGCTATATTATTGTAAAGTTTCATCAAAATCCGTTCAGTAGTTTTTGCGTGAAAGAGTAACAAACATCCATCCATACATCCATACATCCATACATCCATACAGACAAACTTTCGCATATATAATATTAGTAAGATTCCACTCCATTGCCTCGGTCAAAAATGTCACTGATATAAATATAACTTTTTTTATTGTGACCCCCCCCCCTTGTTTTTGAGCATTCCTGCGCAAACTACATTGTTTTATTGTAAAATAGTTCAACAATCGCAAGGTTTAGAGAAGCCTGCATTCATGAGTCCCTTATTCATGAAAACTGAATATACTTGTAATAAAATTTGGAAACATCACGACGAAACAAAATTTTTTTTGACTTGAGCATCCCCCCCCCCCCCCCCCACCTCCCTTATTCCTCCGTCCAATATTCTGGATTCTCTTCGGATGCAGTCCTGTTCGTAAAAATATGAATAGACAAAAAATACCCCCATTCAACTACCATTTCCTCTTATGTAACGGTTTGAATTGAAAGCCATAAATATTTGAAAAGTAATAATTCCGATCGCGATTCGGAAGAAGCTATCATTGACCTCGATACGGACGATTTTTCGGAAACTTGCAATAAATTTTTCGTCTTTTGTTATAAATTCTACTGTTGTCTAATATGAAACAATGGATTTTAGAAAATTGTAATAAAATAAGACTCCGGTGCAGGTTTTTCGGGCGTCGGCTTGCTTTAGTGGCATCAAAACCGAAGATGGCTAAAAGAAATGGGCATTAGACAAAGCAAAGTGCCTTGTACTTCACCACTGACACTAATATCACCAATTTATGGCAATTTCTGGAAATGGCACAAAGGATTGACTCCCTCAATTGACTTCAGTTGCTCGTCCATTAATCAAAGTCCGGAGACTTAAACCATTTTCGGGCGTGGGGTTGACACGAAAGCAACAATGGATTGTTATTAGGCGAAGTTAGTACGTTTAGAATTAAAAAAGCTAAGAAAAAAAAAATGTGCTTTGTTGGTTTCATGGGTTGCTTACTTCCGACGTCATTTGAATAAAAAGTAAATTTGCTCATAAAAGTTTGAAATTTAGCTACCGATTTTGGATAGTGGTGAGTTACGGTGGGCCATAAATAAGGGGGCATGGGCGTGTCCACAGGGGCCAGGGAAGGCAACAGCCCTTCCCTTCAAAATACGAGATATTTAAAATAAAACTTTAAAAAAAAGATTAATTGCCGTTTGCTTCCAGTATTTTTCAACTTATCAATGACTTTGACCTTTGGCACTAGTAACTTGGCACCTGATTTTGAAAGTGCATATTTCTTTTTTGGGAAGGGAATTTTAAGTTAATTATTGAAAACGAATAATTATCGGTGTTTAGTTGGTTTTGATCGCAATCCAGCATAAAAATGACGCAAGGTAGTACAGCACCAAAAATATTTCCCTTTTCTACTAACTCCTAAAAAAAAAAAAGAATTTAAAAAAAAAGATTACGGGCGACCCAATCTTTATATGCTGAAAAAAAAAGTTTAAATTTAGAAAAATGCTTCTCCTGGCCTGTCATTTCGTAACTTAAGAAATGGAAGGGGGGTGAACCTGATACGTTTAAAAGAGAAAAACAAGAAAATGCGTACGCAAATGCAAAATTACATTGTTTCCTAACTCTGGAGGGTCCTAAAGTTTTCAATAATTTTTCTAAGTTTCATGTGGATTTAAAGCCCCACGCAGTTTCAGAATTCCTTACAGATTATCTGGAAAACTTCTGATTGTGAGTTTTTAATAGCTATCAAAATACTTGTAAGCCTTAAAAGGGAGCTATAAGTGTAAAGAATAGCGTTCGATGAGAAAAATGTATGCACCTCAGTTTATACCATTTGAAGAGTGATAAAATTGTATAAATTATAAATGCATCAATTGAGGCAGTGAGAAGCAAAGGGATGTAAGTGGCAAAATTAAAAATTTGGAGTTAACCAGTACACACGGTAGGTGAACCTCTCCTCTGTCTTGGGGCAAGAGATAGTACTAGTAGCTCTGGTAGTTGCTGCTATGCAGCATGATTTAGAAGAAAAAATCAATAAAAGCCAACCTAGGATGTTATCTTTAAACGCGTTTTACTCAAAACTTGAAAATGTCTACTTACATCCCTTTGCTTCTCAATGCTTCAACTGTATGTGTGTTGCGTGCCCCCCATATATTTCTTTTTAAAGCTTACAAGTGTTTTGATAGCTATTAAAATCTCACAATCACACATTATCCAGAAATCTAAGAAATACTGAAACTGTATGTTGCTTTAAATCTACATGAAGCTTAGATAAATATTTTTACGCTTTTTAGCTCATTTAAGCTTAGCACTTTAAAACTTTTTTATTTCATTAATTATTTGTTGTAAATTTCATGAATTGCAAATGAATGAATAGGAATGTGAAATGAGAAACATAGTGTTAAGAACCAGCTGCATGAGAAATTATTTGAACTTAAAAAATATTTTTATGCTGCCACATGTAGTGGAGAACGCGGAAACATTACATTCAAAAGGATTAAGAAAGCCGGGGAGAGAATTAATATTTTCAGGGGCAAGGTGTACGTCGTAAAATCTGTGAAAGTTTAAAACACTGAATTATTTCTAACTAATGCTATTTTTTATTTATTCAGTTGTAAAATAAAATTATTTAAAATGATAATTTGTGTCCCAAGGTATAATCGATTGCTGGATATAGCTGCATACATAGAAGATAAATCAAAATCTTAAGTGTCTCAAGTTAGGAAGCAGGATCCTTAACTTGGGACAGTGAATATTTTTTGTTTTTTTAAGGGGCATCGCATATCGACACATATGTAACTTATCCTGAGTAAAGTACTATGACCCATCCTAAAAATAGAATACCTTGTTCAAATTGAAAACATATCATTAATATGCTGCTATAAAGCTTCAAAAGTGTCCAAAGTTTGGGTACTTGACTGTACGCCCGTTGTTTGCTGAGTTACTATGATTGCACGCAGGGGTGTGCACAGAAATTTTAGGGCCCGTCACAAATGACTTTTCCGAGCCCCCCCCCCCCATATTATTTACCCCTATATTTCGCCCCTAGTTTTAAAAATTTTGGGCCCCCTTCAGGCTCGGGCCGGGGCCAACGGCATCCCTCCCCCCATGCACGCCCTCGATTGCACGATCTGTGCAGATCAAAATATAAACAGAATAATTGGTGTATTTATAGCTCCGTTCTGGCTATCATCATTTAAAATTATTATTTAAGTGAACTAATGTTTTTGAACTCTGTGAATTTGATCTGGACAAACTGTGGTCGAATAAACGAGGCTCTACTGTGTGTAGTTTAAGTCAATAGCAAAATATTTAGTAATTAAAGTTTAGGAAACTAGCTGTGCTATAGAAAAGTGGCAAGAGCATTTCGTTTAGAATTCAAATTAATAATTACAACGTCTTTCCGAATTCTTGAGATGTTCTACTGTTGCTGCAGAGGAGCGATACATTTGTTGATTGAAAACAAGCCCTCAAGATTGCAAGGGAATGAAAAAACAAAGGAGTGAAATAATTTGAAGGAAAAATTTCAAAAAAGAATTTTAGAAATAAAGAGTCCAAAATCTGATAAAATCATTCCAGACAAAAGTAAAATATTCCATTCAGAAATGTGCTTCATCAATGCAAAAATCCAATTCTTAGCATAATACTTGGTTTTATGGGCGGTTCTAAATCATGAAAGAACGGAATAACATACTTCAAGTGTAGTTCGAAAGAAGACATTTATGAATAAAATTCGTTCCCATTCCGGATTTATTGTGTATTCATAATTTATTGGCAAATGGTGCGATCCGTACGATGTTCCACGGCGATAACTTAGCCATTTGCCTGCTTCCATGCATAAACTTCAGTGAAAGTAGGGCAATCGAAGACTGCTCACTTTTTTCTTTTGTGTTATAAATCAGGTGTAAAGTGAACCTTATCTAGATCAAAAAGGAAAGGCTGCTTTGCTCTGATAGAAATGTCTCAAAGATACTTCTACGCTTGAAAATTGCCCATCAACTCGACTGTTTTATACTTTGGTCGCCGCTTAGTAAAATGTCGCTCAGAGAAGACAGCCGTCTGCGGTCATCAAAGCGCTGAAAACGGAACACAACAACACTTGTCAAATAACGAATGTCAAATAACCTTTGTGCTGAAAATTAAAATTGTCAATTAACTAACGTTTTGAAGCACAAAAATTGCAACTTACTGCAGATACGTGTTTCGGTGTTACAAGGAACACTTTTTTCCATGCAAAGAAGTGAGCTTCTGGATGAAAAGTCATCCAAGAGTCATTCTCAGATGACTTTTCATCCAGAAGCTCACACTTCTTTGTATTGTTAAAGGTGTTCCTTGAACACTGAAACACGTGTCTGCAGTAATTTGCAATTTTTGTGCTTCAAAACGTTGGTTAATTAATTATGTTAACTTGTCAAATAGTTAAAATTTATTCTAGCCGCTACTGCAGGGGCGCCCGATAGGGGGCCTGGCAAAAAATTTGGCGTTTTAGCTTGACATTTGTAACTCGGTTGTGTCAGGGGGTCAGGGGGTACCCCGATGGGGGCTTACGGGAGGTCACTATGACCTCCCAAAAGTTTCCTAATTCGGCAAATTTTGCCCAGACGATTCGGCAAAATTGTCATCAATCGGCAAAATTGGGAGTTCCATTCGGTAAACAGAGTTTCCACCCTCTCAAAAATGTAACTTCGGGGCGCCCCTGCTGGGTGCTCTTAATCTTTGTTTTGGGGGGGGGGGGTCTCTTTCAAGGTATTTTGTAGGGTAAATCAGGGGTGCCCACCTCCCTAAGAGCAAGGGCTCATCCCCCTAAATATCGCGAAGACCCCCCCCCCCAGCCCAAAAAAAAGAGCTCAGTGAAAAACACCGCTCAAAACAACCCCCCAAAAATTTCAATGACGCAGTCCGCGCCATGACCTCCCGCCCCCAGGTGGGCATTCCTGGGGTAAATTCACCCAATGCGATGGTACTTCCCATTACCCTGCCGTTCTTAGCATAGATGTGATATCTATACATTTTATCAAAATTGAGTTTTATTGTCGCCGGGTGGTCATTAGTAATTTATTTCACCTAAATCCCAAGTTTTTTGGTGATTTTTGAACGCAAAATATTAAAAGAAGCTTTAGGAAAAAAGCAGTGAAAGGCACTAAATTTCAAGAATTAAGAGTCAGAGCCGGTGTCGAGTTTTTAAAGCCTCAAGTTGGTAGTGGTCGGAGTCGGCAGTGCCTTGCACAGAAATTTTGGGGCTCGTCACAAATGACTTTCACGGGCTCCCCTCCATATTGTTTAACCGTACGTCCCTAAATATTTTTCACCCCTCATTTAAAAAATCTCGACTCCCCTTCAGGCTCGGGACAACAGGTGTCCCTTCGGCCCCCCTTTGCACGCCCCTGGGAGTCGGTCATTTTGTCCGCATATCTATCGAGTAAGAGTCGGAGTCGCCTTGATTTTGGGGGGATGACGGAGGAGTCGGCGCCGAAAGCTCTAGAATTCCATGAGTCGGAGCCGGTTAATTTCCCTTCGACTCCTCAGTCCAGTTTCTAGGTGTGCGATATGCTGCAAGTGAAACCTCTGATGCCTTCGAATCCGAGTTACTATCTAAAATTAATCTACACATGAACTCAACATTGTTGATAGTTTTCCTTGAGATAAATGCATTCGCTGGGCCTTTAAATGTCCATCGAAAGCATTGTTTTACATAGCAAGACATTATCTCATAATTTCAGTTATTCCATGGTCATTAACAAAACGTGTTGATCCGAGAACATGACTTGAAACAACTTGCATTTATGATGACCTACTTGCTCTGCTTTTAGGGTTCAAAGGGGATCATATTCCACTGTTATTTATAAAGCTCCATTACACGAATACATTGTATATTCTTAGTCTAATATCCAGATGTGTATTTTTTTCAATTTGCTTCGTTGCATTTAATAGGATTTTTTTTCACCAAGTAATTTCTTGCAGCTGATGGTCTCTTCAACGAGGCATTGTTTTAATGTCCTAACGAAACATGATTCGAACGGGTTTTTTTGTTATCAATAGAGCATGGTAGTTTTATCTTCGGCTCATCTGTTTTCTAAATAATAGCTTTAATTTGACGGAATAGACTATTGTCTACAGGCTTCTGTTTAATACCAAGGTGACGAAAGTAGATTTAAATCGTTTGGGTGTTCTTTTGGAATGGACAAAGAAGGTCGAATCTAGTTATTGATATCGAACAGGATTTACTAATGATAGTTTAAAATTAAATGGTCGAAGTCTGTTATGATAACCAGATTATTCATACAGCAAGTTAAGCGCACTAATTTGATGTAAACTGGTTCTGAATAATTAAGGAGCAGTTTTAGGGAGTCAAGCTTTATCTTTGAACAGCATTTCACAGAACCTTATCACAAAAGAAATGGAAGTAAGAAATGGAAGTTGCAAGCATTATAAATTAGATCATTAATTATCAATCAGTAATGTTTGAGACGGAAGGTAAAATGAGATAGAATTCTTCTGTGGGGCTGTCCATAAATGATGGCACACTTTTTTCCCCTAACATTTTGTCCCTTCCCCCTGTGCCACAAAGTGTCAGCCTTCACCTTATCCCCCCCCCAGTTCAATCTAACATCTAAGGCTACATGCCACGCTATATTTCATAAGCATATTTTTATAAAAATAGATGCGTGATGTCACACTTTTTGTTACTCCCCCCTCCCCAAGACATACGACACGTTATTTTTCATAAGGTTATTTTTGTTTTAAAAAAGTTCTCACTTATTTTTTACCCTTCCCCCTTGTTACAATTTCATGAGTTCCATTCCTCCCTAACATCATTTTTGGACAACCCCCATCTCCAATTGCGAGTTAGCAAAGAAGTTGTTTTTGCCTCTTTCGTTTTATGAAATTAGTTTTAAGAAAGGTATCTTCAGAGCCGGATCTACGGGGGGGGGGGGGGGGCAAGCCCAGGTTCTTGCCCCGGACGGCAGCTTCAAGGGGGCGGCAAATTTGAGTGATGCTTCCAGGGGCGAACTGGCCAACCAGCCTGCGGGTCGGTGCGCCTCCCCCCCCCCTTCTCTGCACCCTTGCGGCTTCGTTAGTGTTTTTTTTTTAATTAGATAAAAATTAAATTTTTGTGTAAATTTGACTAGTTATTCACGTTAAATGCGTGGCACTCTCCCACTTTTCTCAATGAGGTATTTCTTTACTCATTTGCTGTTTTGCTCATCAATTTCAATCCAACCACCTGTCAATTTATCTACTCATTCACTTTGTATTTATTTATTTATTTATTTGCTCAGTTTCTCAAATTTTATTGTTTGCAAAGTTCAGTAAAAGTTTTTTTTTTTTCCCAGTTCAGAACAAAAAAAAAAAAAAGAAGAAGAAGCTTGAGAAATTTTTTTAGATTGAATTCCAAATAGTCACTACGGCAGCCAGAATTTACCTTCAAGAACACGGGAGAGGTCATAACAGTCGATATATGTACATGAACTACCATATTAGGATTGGCAATATATGTTGAAACCAAGAGCTGGGAGGTTTGGCCCTCATTCTAGCTGCCCTCGGCTCAGGAGTGCTCACCAAGGGGGAGGGGTTCATTGCGCAAACTAAATTAAAAACTAAATTCAGTGGCGCAACAGCCTATCGGGGCAAAAGCCTACTGGGCCCATCTCAGCTTAGGAGACCGTGGGCTCTGGGTTGCAAAGCAGGTGTTCCGGTTAGGAGGTCGGCTGAATGCAGAACGCTTAGGGTTTAGCTCCCAAGCACGCTTGGTGCTCATTTTATCGACCAACTGAAACAATTAAGAGCTGAGTCGATCTTGCCCAATACGGAAATCGAACTCAGGTCTGCGGCGCGGAAGCGCAAAGCACTACCACTGAGTTATGGCGCAGATTGCGCCACTGAAATTTTTAGGGAGGGAGGAGATGTTTTCAGTAGCATTTTTTCTATTTCTGTTGGAGGTTTTCAAGGTCAAGTAATGCCATCTTTAATCCGCTGTCCTCCCCCTCAACTTTCTTCCAGCCCAAAGTTAGGAGGTCGGAGAGGGGTACAAAATGAAATATATCAAACTTTGAAGACAAATTACAGAATTGCATGCAAGAGCTGTCATTACACAATGGCACCCGCTGGCATATGCATATAAATTTACTATGAAAAACGATCCCGCTTAAAGGGCAATTATGCTGCTGCAAAATAAAGGGAAGTTCGGAACAACCAAAAGAAGCATCAACATCGGAATAAATAAATAGAATTCGAGCATGAAAGTAAGTAACAAGGCAGACGTCGGAAGTTTAAATTACCAAACAAACTCTGTACGTATTTTTGGCTGAAGAGTTGCATGCTTCGGGTAATTGAGCCTGACTTCTCCTATCGAGTTGCATATCAGATTGTGCGTCAGGCCATGTGACGCGTGACAGCGTAAGGAAAACCAATTTAATTCGAAACAATGATGAAGGGAAAATTAAAACGGTTCAGTGAGCTCATGGACATTTTAAAATGTATAACTGATGCTATGTTTTACCTTTGAAAAAGCTTGCTTTTATTGTCTTGAGTCATCCCCCTCCCCAATTTGCTTCAATTCGAACTAATTCTTCCAAAACATAAAAAGCGTTCATCTACAAATGATTTTCGTTTCTCGACGTTGCGACAAAAGTTAGTGTTTGTGTCATAAGGCTAAACTCATAGTATTAAAAAAATAATGACCACTCTCTCTTTTTTTAAATGTCAAAATAATTAGGATGCTTCTTCCTTCAGTTTTTAACAATTGGGTTGTTTCCGATAATTTAAGTTTTTTTTTTTTTTTTGGAAGAGCATGCTTAAAAGAATCGGTTTTAACCAATTTTTAGATAATTTGACAAAGTTTAGCATTAAAAAAATATTTTAATCGGTGCCCAGAGTCAATTTTATTTTTTTATTTCTGCTCATGATATCACAAGTGATGAAATGTTATTCACCGATGCTATTAGCGCAGAGTGCAATATTTTGGCATTAGATAAAGATTAAAATATTAGAACACAAAATGAATTTCATGTTTGCTTCAGAAAAGCCTCCATTCAAAATTTCATTATGATTGCTATTGTACCGGATTCGGTGCGACTTCCACTTTCTTGAAATGAAGACACAGTTCTTGATAAAAGCACAGGAAATTTATTTACACTATGTACAGGAAAGATCGTCAACAACTGCAAAATTATTCATCAGCAATTAAGCAATTATCACGCAACACCGTAAACTCAACGTTTACACACGTATTTACTTCCAAATACGAAAACAACACAGCGAAATGCCTCGCTAGAAACAGAGCTAATACACACACTCAGTTCGAAATCTGAATCGAAACTCTCCGTTTATCCATCGCTAACGGCTTTTATAAACATCCAAGAATTTTCTACAACATTCTTTCTGCTTCGAGAAATGCGTAGACCGTTATCAAACTTTATCAATGAAAATAAAAAAGAATAGGGGTTGTATACTTTAGCCATATGAAAAAGGGGTTGTATATTCATTACGGGAAACTATTTACAGGTTACGTTCCTACAATAATTATTATTTACAGAATTTGTAACATTGCCCCCTTCCTAAGGACTGCACGTCCCGGGCAGTACAATCCCCAGAAAGGGTGCCAAACTTCTATCACAAGTTTACAAATATACACATTAATTAATAACTAACAGATACAGAAAACACAATAATAACAAGAAATATTACTAAACATTAAAAGCAAAAATTATCTACAACTTTTATGTTATCAACCATGGTTGCTTACGTAATACTCATGAACTATGGCCATAGTATGGGGCTAACCGATCATAATGTACAACCCTAGGTTTTGCATTAGGTGATTTTTGGATCCTCACTACGACGTCATTTAGTCGGTTAACGACTTTGTAGGGTCCATCCCAATGCGACTGCAATTTGGGTGAAAGACCTTTCCGTCGGATGGGATTCCATAACCAAACCTTGTCGCCTTCGTTGAATTCATGTCCAGTAGACCTTGTGTCGTATCGGGTCTTCATCTTCTCCGCCGCGATGTTGATTCGCTCTCGTGCGAAGTTATGAACGTCTTCTAACCGGGCCTGGAGATCCTGGATGTACTCCTCAGGCGATGAAGGCGCATCCGGAGGACGACCGAAGACGAGATCACAAGGTAGCCGAAGCTCTCGTCCGAAGAGCATCTGAGATGGGGCAAATCCAGTAGTCTCGTGGACAGCACTGCGGTAGGCCAGCAGGAACAAAGGTAGCTTCTTGTCCCAATCCTGTTGATTTCTGGATACCATAAGTGAGAGATTGTTCAGGATTGTGCGGTTAAATCTCTCCACCATGCCGTCCGATTGTGGGTGTAGTGGTGTTGTCCTAGTTTTCTCAATTCCGAGAATTTGACATAGGCCCTTAAACACAGCAGAGATGAAATTCCTCCCTTGATCGGAATGAATCTGCAAAGGTGTTCCATATCTCGAGATCCAGTGTTGGACTAGAGTCTCTGCTACGGTGGTAGCTTCTTGATCTGGAATGGGATACGCTTCGGGCCATTTGGTGAAGTAGTCGATGGAAACAAGAATGTATTTGTTCCCATCAGCAGTTCTTGGTAGAGGACCCAGGATGTCGATCCCAATTCGTTCGAAAGGAGCTCCAACGTTGTACAGATGTAGCTTCCCTCTGCTTCTCTTCTTCGGTCCTTTACGAGCAGCACAGGCGTCACAAGAATGGCACCACTTCTCCACGTCATCCTTCGCCTTGCTCCAGAAGAAGCGCTCCCGAACTTTATTGAGAGTTTTCAAGACACCAAAATGTCCTCCAGTCGCACTACTATGTATTTCTTTCAGAACATCTGAAATCCTTGATCGGGGAAGTAGTAACTGCCACCTAGATGTCTTGCCGTCGTCAGATTCCCATTTCCGGTGTAGCACACCGTTCCGTAAATGGAGTGAGTTCCATAAAGCCCAGTATCTTTTTGTTGCAGGACTGAAGATGGAAACGTCCTGCCAGCTAGGGCGTCGACTGTCACTTTCCATGAACTCTAAAATTGGTTTTATGTCGGGGTCTTCAAGTTGATCTTTTCGAACTTGGTCATCACTCCATGGATCAGGTTCTGATGATGTTGGAGTCACTGTCACCTGATAGGCGGTAGGGCTAGTCGTTCCATACTGTTTCTCGATTCGGGAACAATAGTGGCAGTTCTCAGGACAAGGTCTCCTTGATAAAGCGTCAGCATTACCGTGAGATAACCCTTTTCGATGCTTGATCTCCATGTCATATTCCTGGAGCCGCTGTATCCATCTGGCTATCTGACCTTCCGGATTTTTGAAGTTCAAAAGCCAAGTTAATGAGGCATGATCTGTCCGAAGCAGAAATTTTCGGCCGTAGAGGTAATGATGGAAGTGTTCTACAGCTTTCACTATGGCCAGTAACTCCTTTCTGGTGACGCAGTAATTTCGCTCCGACTTTGATAAGCATTTGCTCCAATAAGCGATGACATGTTCATTTCCGTCAATTTCTTGGGATAAAACAGCTCCGATGCCCTCGTTGCTCGCATCAGTGTCCAGGATGAAGGATTTTTCAGGCTGAGGATAGGCGAGGATAGGCGTTGATGTTAAAGCCTCCTTCAGTCGTAGAAATGCATCTTCGCATTCTTTGGACCATTCAAACTTTTGCTTGCTCTCCGTCAGCTTATGCAAAGGTCGTGCAATGTTGGAAAAACCCTTCACAAACTTCCTATAGTACGTGCAGAGCCCCAGGAAACTTCGCAGCTGATGGATGTTTTCGGGACGACTCCAACTCTTGACCGCAGATACCTTTTCTGGATCGGTTTGTACACCTTCAGAAGAGATGATGTGACCAAGGTAGTTCACTTCCCGGCGGAACAAATTACATTTGGACGGGCTTAACTTAAGATTGGCTTCCTTAAGCTTTTGCAGCACCTTCCTAAGATTTGCCAGATGTTCTTCGAAACTGCGTCCCACGATGATGATATCGTCTAGGTAGACTAGACAGGATTCGTAGGAAAGTCCTCTTAACACTGTCTCCATAAGACGCTCGAAAGTAGCTGGTGCATTGCAGAGGCCGAAGGGCATCACTTTAAACTGCCATAAGCCTTGTCCAGTTGTAAACGCTGTCTTTTCTCGGTCATCAGGGTGTATCTCAACCTGCCAGTAGCCGCTCTTCAAGTCCAGGGTCGAAAACCACTTGTGTCCGGAAAGAGTGTCCAAGGTGTCGTCTATCCGTGGAAGAGGGTAACTGTCTTTCTTGGTGATTTCATTCAGCCGTCGGTAATCGACACAAAATCTGGTGGAGTCATCTTTCTTTCGGACCAAGACGATGGGAGAGGCCCAAGGACTGGATGACGGTTCGATTACATCATTCTCCTTCATCTCTTTCAGGAGGGTTTCAACCTCTTCCTTCTTAGCGAACGGTAGTCGTCTTGGATGCTGTTTAATAGGGGGGTGTTCTCCAGTGTCAATCCTATGCTGCGTTAAATTCGTACGGCCAACATCCTCCGATGTAGATGAAAACAGATGCTTGAAGTCGTCCACCAATTGTTCCGCAGCAGTTCTTTGATCCTTCGATAAGGGTGCACTCCCAATTAACTTCGATGTCAAGGACTCAGAAGACACAGTCTCGGGGGAATTGTTTCTTCTAATGATGCAGTTTACGGGAGTACAAGTTGCTAACACTTCGCCTTTCCGAATATTCCTTGGCCTTTCACTCACGTTGGCGACTCTTACAGGAATTACATCCTTGGAAAGGTCCACAAGCGTAGATGCTACCAGCACTCCTTTTAGGTTATTGCTTAGGTTAGGGTATTCAATGAGTCCAAATCGAAAACTATTGCTTTCTTCAAGGGAGCCAGGTATTAATGATTCTGACCTTGAGGGAATCGATAAATCTGTTTGGGCTATTATTTGATGAGCGGATTTTACATCACTTTCTGCAGGGAAAACGGCTATGTCTTCTCTCATCGAGTGCAGCTCATTAGTCTTGAAGTCGAGAGTGAAGTCATATTTCTTCAAAAAGTCCAATCCGAGAATGAAGGGGTCCGTGATATTAGCGACGAATGCCGTATGATGGTAGGTGGCATTCCCAAACACTATTTCCAAGTCCACTTTACCGTCAATCTCGATCTTGTCACCTGTCACAGTCTGGAGACATACGCGTGGCGATGTCCACAGCAGTTTCAATCCAAATTCACGAGCCACATCTGTCCTAATGATTGTCACATTGGCTCCAGTGTCAACAATCAGTCTGCAGGGGTTCCCATTTACATGTGCGTAAATGAAAAGTCCATCACTGCCACTACTAGAAGAGGAAATCTGCAGAGCTTTAGTGGTGGTGATTTCCTTCCCTCGCGTAGCTTGGCGAGCCGGACAACTCCTTCGTAGGTGTCCTTCACTACCGCATCTCCAGCACTTCTGCTCTTGTTTCTTTTGGGCTGTTATGCTGCTCAGATGTCTTGCCAAGTCACCGAGTTGTCTCTCGAGTTCAGCGAGGTGGGACGACCTGGAATCAGACTCATCAGCTTCCAGAGTTCGGATGGGATGGCGATTCACACGGGTTGCTTGCTGGGCGGCCTCCAACTTCATCGCATACACAACAGCAGAGTTCAGGTCTTTGACATCCGCCATCCGTAGAGCTTTCTGGATTTCCGGATCTCGAACCCCGTCGATGTAATAGTTGAGTGCCAGGTTGTCTCGAACATCCGCAGGACAGTCGCAAAAAGCAAGATGAGACAGTCTCTCGACGTCCGCCGCTAGCTCTTGCAGGGTTTCCCCGGTTTTCTGGAAACGGGACTTCAACTGGAGTCGGCTGAAATCTTTCTGGCACTTCTCACCGAAGCGAAGCTCCAACGCAGATGTGAGGGCGGCGAAATCCAGGCGCTGGCTGTCCGGAAGGGTCTGAAGAATGTCCGCTGCGTCACCTCTCAGGGATGCTGCAAGATGGCAGGCCTTGGTAGCCGAGTCCCATCCGTTCGCTTCCGCCACTATCATGAACTGAGTTTTGTAAACCTGCCACGAAGTTTTCCCATCAAATGTGGCAAGTTTAATGGACGGTCGAGCAACCGATGTGGGAGCGCCAAACTGTACAGAGCTGCTTTCCGCGGTCGCCAATCTCCTTTCCAGGTCTTTAAAGATGTCTTCTTTAAGTTGATGAAATTTTCTATCTTCTTCTTCCAGTTTATTTTCTACAGCATTGCATCGGCCTTCAACGGAACTTAATTTTTCTTCAAATTTCTCTTCGATTTTATTTTCCACTGCGATGAATCGGCCTTCAACTGCCTCAAACTTTCCTTCAATAGCATCAACTCGATGCTCTATCTCATTAAATTTATTTTCCATCACAGTCTTTACCGAAGTAAGATCGTTTTTAATTTCCTCTTGGTTAGAAACTAGGTCATTTTTCAGCACCGTTAAATCACTTTTCAATTGGTTTTGATTAGCCGCCATATCATTTTTTAATTGTTCTTGATTAGCTGCCATATCATTTTTTAATTGTTTTTGATTAGCTGCCATATCATTTTTTAATTGTTCTTGATTAGCCGCCAAACTTTCGGTCAAGTCACTTTTCACAGCATTAATTGCTTCCAGAAGTTGTTTTAATTGGTCATCCATTGCGCGAGTAATCACCATAAAAACAAAGTCTATAAATTCAAACAGTCTTTATGAAAAAAAAATGTCCAAAGTCACACTTACTCCAAGAAAGTCCAGAAGAAGCCCCACGTTGGGCGCCAATTGTACCGGATTCGGTGCGACTTCCACTTTCTTGAAATGAAGACACAGTTCTTGATAAAAGCACAGGAAATTTATTTACACTATGTACAGGAAAGATCGTCAACAACTGCAAAATTATTCATCAGCAATTAAGCAATTATCACGCAACACCGTAAACTCAACGTTTACACACGTATTTACTTCCAAATACGAAAACAACACAGCGAAATGCCTCGCTAGAAACAGAGCTAATACACACACTCAGTTCGAAATCTGAATCGAAACTCTCCGTTTATCCATCGCTAACGGCTTTTATAAACATCCAAGAATTTTCTACAACATTCTTTCTGCTTCGAGAAATGCGTAGACCGTTATCAAACTTTATCAATGAAAATAAAAAAGAATAGGGGTTGTATACTTTAGCCATATGAAAAAGGGGTTGTATATTCATTACGGGAAACTATTTACAGGTTACGTTCCTACAATAATTATTATTTACAGAATTTGTAACACTATTAATATTACTGTTTAATGGCAAACTTTTTTTTTACAATGTGTTTCAGCGTGACAATGGAGTAGCGAGCTAAAGAACATCATTTGTGGCGTCATAAAGACCACGCCTATAAAAAATAACTATTGGGAAAATAAAAGTTTTTTTTCTGGCTATGGTTTTTTTTTTTGCTTATTCTATCAACTTCAGTGGCTATAAGTAGTACTTTTGACTGAAAGAAACAACCCCATTCTCATTTGCTCAGCTGTAAATTTATCTATAGAATTTTCTACGTTGATGTCTCCTTCTTTTTTGCATAATAAACGGACGTTACATGAACTGTGTATGCTTAAATCCTGATGTACGATACACTTCACTGAAAAGGCAGTCTTAAGATATCTTTTTTTATGTCGACTATATTCACCAATTAATGACATTCACTAAACTATTATCATATTCTAACAATTTAAATATTCCGAAAAACACGAGCAGACGATTTTTTTTCCCTCAGACATCTCAATATTTTGATGCTTTGGGGTTTGTCCATTATTATGCTGAAGATCTAGCCTTTTTCAACGTCAATAAACTGTTAGCACACCTAAAGTCAAACATTCAACCTGTTTTGGCCGGTTTTATTAGCTTAATGTCTAATTTAGGAACCATTCTGCCCACGTAATGTCCCTTACGGGCGGAACAAACGTAAACACAGACGCTCTCGACCCAGATATTAGGAGCTCGAACTCTTCAGCATCCATTAATACGTGTGTTGTTGACACTTACGAGTTCTTTTTTGGCAAAAAACGACTTTTTTTAAACTTTTGAATCTTTCTCTTCAAAATGTTTCGAAAAACGATTGTAAGTTTATCGTCCATATTTGGAAACTTGTTTTCTTCTCCTCAGGGTTGGCCGGATTGGACCAAATTGGGTTGGAACCAATGGGTTTTTTTTTTTTTTTTTTTTTTTGAAAAAAACCATTTAAAACAACCCATTATTTAGCCGGCTTTTGGGTTTTTTTTAAAATTTTCTGAGAAGTTTTTAAAAAAATTAATTTAAATACTTTTACAATTTAAATTTTTTTTATTTGGTCTTCACCACAGACAACGGACATAAAAAAATGAATTTTGAACTTTAATGGCATTACAAATACTTTAAAGATTTTAAATAAATGTATTTAACTTCTTTCTTTAACTGGTCAATATAAATAACTCAAATTATCTTGACTAAGTCCTGTCACGTCTGATTTTCTCAATATTTGTAGATTGTACAGAGTAAAATACTCTAGCTAAAAGGCTTTCATGTGAATTATATTCTGCAAACCAACACCTCACAAATCTCGAATAAACAATGTACATTTTTTAGAAAGTAACAGGTTTACAAACGGTTGGACATAAAACAGAATAGGGTGTACAGTATTTTCATTATTTTACGAAAAAGTTTTAATATTTGTTACTCTGTACACAGAAATAGAAAAACAGGCAACATAAAATTCAAAGAAATGTCTTGATTAAGCTGGAATTCAGTAAAAAGGGATTTTTAAACTACTTGAGGTTCTACAGTAGTTTTGAATAACAAAATGAAATTCAATAAAGTAAAATGCAAAAAAAAAAAAAATGTAGTAATTGAAAACGAACAATAGATTTTATCACTCGAGAAGTAACTTTACCTTAACTGCTGGTAATCATGGAAACTAAAAAATCTGAAACTTCATCATTCTTGGGTTTCGTCGTCTTTTATACCTTTCTTCAGAAAACGCTGAATTTTAACTGGTTTTCCAGCTTTTTTACCCCAAGACAATTTTTGCCCTTTGTCTATATACTTACGCTACAATATGCTACATGTACCCCACATTTTCCCTAAAAAAAGACAAAAAAAAAAAAAAAAATTTAAAAACCCAGCTTTAGTTGTTTTTTTTTGGGGGGGGGGGGGTATTTAAAAAACCCCAAAAAACCCTGGGTCCATGGGCCTTTTTTTAAATAAAAAACCCGGGGTTTTGCCAACCCTGCTTCTCTTTCATCCGTTTTATCTCCCCTGTTCACTTGCCATCTATGCTCAGAAAACGCAAAGATTACAACTGGAGTAAATGACTAGTTATCGGGATGGTTGAGGGTTTTTAATGCTGTTGAACTGAGTGGTTGCCGTTCTGGTTCATGGAAAAATTAATTCTCACGATGTCAGAATTTAGAAATTGAACTTTTATAGATGTGAAATTTTCATTATTTTTCAACTGTGATTTATCTACTTGGTTTTTAAAATAAATTAGATGACATTGGTTTGACTAGCTACGGTCACGCTTGCTTAGTTATGAGCATGCTAAAAACTACTCATGGTCATGCTAGCTAAATTCAATTTCTTTCAGGAAATCTACAAAAAAGTTTTCAACCATATTAAAACACTTATTGCAATATAACCAATTTCACCTTACCAATTCGAGCTAAATTCAAATTAAAAAATGAATGAGAAATCACTTCTGAAAGGTTTTCTCTGAACAACAAGAAAAAGAATAGATTAATCGATAAAATTAAATAAAACTTTTCTACCACTGCATTTTTTATTTATCGTCTGCCAAACTTAGCTTATGTTTTATTATCAACTCCAAATAATGATTTTGAATAAAAATGGCAAAAAAAAAAAGTGCTCTTAACTGAAAAACTTAACTTTACTTCTCTAGGCCAGCGGTTCCCAATCTTTTTCCCCTTGCGAACCCCTTCCAAAATTCGAAAAAAAGTGGCGAACTCCTAGTGAAGTAAGTAATACGTAACAAGTAAAATAAAAAAAGAACAGCATGCGCAATAAAATTTGAGAAATTTTTTTTTAAAGTAATTTTGATCAGTAGTTCATAACAAGAACGAAAACATCATTGCAAAATATGAAGTACAAATATTTCTACAAACTAAGATAAGAGCTAGAAAATTAATTTAAAACAAATTCAACAAAAAACAAACAGTCAATAATTATTCTTTGTTGAGATTCCTGCAACTTTGAAAAAACGCTTGATGGAATAGTTGTGGACTAAAGAAGCTCAAAGTTTAGCTCAAATGCCTGCCAGTTTTACTCATATATTAAGTTCACCATTTAATTTGCTTTGGTATTTATCTTTTCACGTGGAAACTTTGTCCAAATTAGTAATAAAATTTAAAAATTATTTTTCTGACACAAGAGATGTCTAAAACAAATGTCTATGAATAAATCTGGTACGACCAATGCGAAGACGGCTTCTTCACATTTGATGACTTAAAATCTTTCGTCGATAGCTGGATGGAGTAAGGAACAAATGAGAAATAGATAAATAAAATCGCTGACTTCATCTCAAACAGCAAGCATATTAAAATTCCGCCATTACAATATTATTTTCGCGAACTCTTTTACCCCTCTAGTGAACTACCAGGGATTCGGGAACCACCGGTTGGGAACCGATGCTCTAGGCTATACTTCAAACAAGCTTGGAAGGATGTAAAGAACATTTATTAATGACAAAAATATACCATATGGTAGAAAAAAAGCTACGAACCAGTAAAATTGAAGTCGAACAAGAAACAGCAATGCCAGGTCCTTATGAAAGAGACCTTTCAAAAACTTTAATGCAAAGAAAGCTGATTGTTTTCTTAAAGAACAGTTTTTTCCAAATATAGATAAAATTTACGTTTGGAAAAAAATGTGATGGGGGATGGTGGTGTTCTTGAAAGATGCATTGTGAGAAGCCACTCATGGTGCTCCTGAAATATCGATTACAAACTTGATATAACACTTCAAAACAAACCTGCCAATTACTGTTTAGGTGCCAATAACTAGTCATTTACCTTGTCCTTATTAAACAACACGGTAATTTTTTAACGCAACGCTCCAGTTATTAACAAGGTGGTAAAACCAAACATTAAAAGGACAGGACCAACCACGTCGTGGATATCAATTTCTTCGATTTTTCTGTTTGAAGAAATAAAGAATCTGATGCGGGCATATTGTTCGTCTATTGAGTAACATCCATGTTTCACCAACTAAAAACTAATTTCCATTGTAATATGTATGAAAGCCGAAATAGTTCGCTGTTGTAAAAATTTTTTAACTGCTTGCAATAAGGTATTGAAAGTATTATTAAGGCATTAAAGGGTCTAGTCATCAATACTCGCATAGTTACACCTTGTTCCTGAAATCTAGGGGAAGGGACTTGGCCCTGCTAATCCTCAAGATGACAGGCATGACATTGCAACTTAAAATTAATAGTTATTTTCCACAAAGGTACTCTAAAGTTCCCTTTCACAACATCTGATAGAAAGATTGCAGCCTAAACGGGGGGTGCACAGACATTTTGGGTCTATCAAAATTTCAATCATCTACGACCACTGGCTCTCCCTAGAATTTAAAAAAAGTAATGTATTCACATGCAAGTGAGTACGAATTGGGATCAACCCCCAGTCTGTACCATCGAGTGTTTTACGGATTCACCTCCATTATGGGGCTGCAGGAATGCCCCTTTATCCCCAAGAAACAGTTCAAAAACCATGTACGACTCTTGGCCGAGAGTTCAGTTATTGGACCTGTTCTGGTAGCGCATACTGCCTGTTTAATTCACAACCCACAAGCCGCTGGCGGGATACAGACCCAGTCAAAACTACGTATCTGTTGGAAGGCTGGTGCGCAGACAGTGGCGTTGTCATAAAAGAAACTCCGGGTGGGGGGGGGGGTGCATAAAGTAAGTTTTACAATCTGTTTTTAAGGCAACACAAAAAAAAAAAGAGAGAGAGAACATTCCCAGTTTCAAAAAGGGGATTTTATCCCTAAATCTACCCCTTTGATACACCCAGGGCGCGGATCCAGAGGGGTATCATGACCAACCCTTCCCGTTTAAGAAGCAATTGAGAGCCTACAGTTGTATTTTGGGGTCATGTTTTGGAAAAATTGCTTCAAACCAATATTTATGCCTGAATATTACTTAAGACCTACCTTCCAATAATGAACACCACCAAAACCAGAAGGGGGTGCGCCCTTGGTGGAGGGTGGGGATATAGCGAACCCAGACCGCACCACGAGGAGGCCCCCATCATTACGTTCCTCATATAAGTGGGTGTGGTGTTTTACTGTTTTTGATGCAATATGCTTTGCATTGAGTCAAACCCTTGCACCTCAATGGAAAAATTTTAAATAACGGATCCATTAAAATCGCTGCAAGTATGGTTAAAACTGATATTTTGATTGTCCACACAGACGTCACGTAGGAACTGCGAAAACTGATTCAGGGGTGATAAAAATGGAAATTTTGGTAGAAACTCGGATGGGAAATTATTCGTGAATGCAATACATACTTCCTTTACTTCCAAAAGGAAGTAAAAATAATTTGTAAGTACTCCATCTGTGAGGCCCAACAAAAAAAAAAGTCTGTCCTTCCTGGAGCAACTGACTAGTTGAAAGACTGGATTAATCGCATCCGAAATAATCGGTTTCACTCCCCGCCAAACAAATACATCATCTTGAGAACTGTTTCTCAACTCAAAATAATATTTCTGCCGGTGCAAAAAAAGAAACGGCCTTAGTAATGGGCTTCTTGCGGCGCTAAGTGATATCCAACCTCCTACCCGTGGTGCGACCCAGTGCCTTCTTGTGCAATGGTGTTTCGTGGTCATGGCCGTCCTAAGCCCCATGCCTCTTTTTTCTCGCAACACTCCGTAACTCTCGGCAGGTACTCGACCGCAATTGCTCATGTGACGCAACAACCTTCGCCAAAGTCACGTGGCAACAATGGAAGCTGGTTTCCGGTCGCGTTGCGTGTGTGCAGTTAAACAAGCGTGGAAGGATAATGAGGGGGTGGAAAGGAGCACCCTCGGGTGGGACAAATGGACGACCATAAAGACGATACCCGCTTGAGGTAATGGGGATCCAATTTTCATCTCTTTCGACATCGGATCGTGAGACAAAAGCGATCGCAATTATTTCACTTGTTCTGGGCCAAAATCCTACCTATCTTCAAGGACGTAATTTCAAGGTTAAAGCGGTCTGCTCTGGGTACAAGAGCATTCAAGGTGGACAGTCACAACATGGAATTCGAAACGGGTTACGTTCATTTTTAATTCACAAAAGAAAAGGGGGGGGGAGGAGAGAAAGAGAGAGCTGGATGTTGGGTCCCTCTGTCAGGATGCCTTTTTTCTCTGCTTATGCAAGAATACTCTCGTCATATTCTATCTCTTGTAATAATAAGCGTGCGAACAGGACTCAACCAGGAATACCTCCATTAACTTTCCTTTTCTAGAGAGAGAGAAAGAGTGAGGAAAAACATACTGGAATTTCGCTCGTAAACATTGTACAGTCTGCATAGCCACCGAGAGCCATGATGGGCCCCCTTCCGTTTTCATTCGCCAAGGATCGGGCACCTGGCTTCCGACTAGGCTGGCATAACAAAGGGTGCCCCAATGGGAGATCTCGGGAAGTCACTGTGACCTTCCGAAAATTTCCTCATTAGCAAATTTTGTCAGACGATTCGGCAACATTTGGACTTCTGTTTCACAAAATGATCATTATTCGGAGAAATTTAGAGTTCCATTCGGTAAAATTGTCACCATTCGGCGAAATTTGGGGTTTCATTCGACAAATTAAGAATTTCCGCCGTCCCAAAAATTTAAGTTCGGGGCGTTCCTATCCGTCTGTAGTTACCGTGCTGCTTGCTTTGTATTGCAGGTTACTTTCCCTGCACTGACATGATGCTGGCAGAGAAACAACATCTACAGAATTCATTTATTTCGATTTAGGCATTACACAAGAAGCACGGCGGCGAAATTAACTTTAACTCCGATGCCCGAAGGGTTTAACGATTCCATTTGTTAGAATAAGGTGATGAAAGCCGGTTTGGTTAGTCAATACTGGGCGGGGGGAAGGGGGGGGGGAGCGTAGCACCAAAAAAGAATTTCGCCTCTTTCAACCTTAACATAAATGGGCTCATGGTAACGCAATGGTGGTTCTATAATCCAAGAAGTCAAAATGCTAACGATAATTTAAAATTGAGTCTTTTACGCCTAATTTAACGAACTTTCCTGTGGAGAAGAACCTTGAACCCCATCATTCTTCTGCTAGTACAGTAACCTCTCGGTACATCACTCCTCGTTATATCTGATATATCGTGCATTCACTTTGTCTCCCGAAAAATTCTATTAAAAAGTGTTGCTTTACATTTGACATCAAAGAAAAAAAAAATTATGTTTCTGAGAAAAGGTATTTTCTTAAGAATAGAAAAAAAACAATCAATGAACAAAACTGCCATGTTTTCTATGCATTTAATTTGGTACAGTTGAAGTTGCAACTAACAATTTGTTTTCCACCACAAAGAAATACCAATATTCTCAATTTCTTTTTATTTTTTAAAGAAAAGTTGTCCGAATAATGCTCCTTACTAAGAAAATCGTCTCAATACGAATAGCAGAATTTTTTGAAAAAAATACTAAGCACTTTTCATACTGCACTCAAAAGAACAAAAGAACTTTTCTGGGTCAGAAAGAAAAATTTGAGAATTCCTATAGTTTTTGAAAATTCCAAGAAAAGGACACCACAAACGAAGAAAATTGTGGCTCAAGTCATGAAGAGAATTTCTTATTATTATCTAGATTTCAATCATAACTTTGAGTGCTGAAACATGCATACTTTTTCTTATTGGGAAAGTTTGGTTTGAAATGACTAGAACCGCACTTTTCTTCGTTTGTGGTGTCATTTTCTTGGAATTTTCGAAAACTATAGGAATTCTTAAATTGTCCTTTCTGATCTAGAAAAGTTATTTTGTCCCTTTCAGTGCATTATGAAAAGTGCTTAGTATTTTTACAAAAAATTCTGTTATTTTATCCTTTTTAGTGTAAATGTATTTCAGAAAGAGAATAATTTTACATTCACGAAACTTCCCCTTATTTTTTCATACAAATACTCGGTACTAAAAGGAAAAAAACCTATAATGTATCTAAAACGTTAAGCACTTGGCACAAAAATTTAATCCTTGTTCCTATCTAGGATTTATGCTTGCTAATTTCATGCTTGCTTCAGAGAAGCCTTGATTCAAAATTTTCATTACGATTGCTTTTAACATTACTGTCGCAAGGCAACAAAATTTGTTACAATGGTTTTTATATTTAAACATTTAATAGGGAAATTACATGAAATTTGCTGTTTCCCATCATAACTGAAATAATAATTTTATTCTAGAATTAAAATTTTTTCAGTGCTAAGTTGTATCTTAAGATTAAGCAAGTTATTTAGTGAAATCCCGAAGTCTCTAAGTGGTCAAGTTGCAGAGATATAAGCAAAACCAGGCCTCAGATTTCTCCGTGACAATCAGGCCAAGTATAATAAAAGTGCTTAAAAAACATTAATCTTTTTGTAGATGTAATGTCATTTGCGTTAATTGAATCGGAAAATTTTAGGAACCTCAGTTACATCCCGTTTTCGGATACATCGCACTGTTTTTGTGTTGTCTTCCAACAAGAGCGATACAACGACGGATTACTGTTTCAAACTCTAACGTTCTCGATTTGGTGCTCTGAACTAAAAAGCGCAATGTTAGTAAAGCTAGTGCTGCTAGTAGTTTACTCTAATATTTTTCAGTATCTTAAGAGATCTTGATTCGTCACAGAGCCGTCGATCGAAAGGCCATGTCATCCTAGCCGAAAAATAGGGGTCCAACCCTTCGTGTGAGAGGTGGAGGGGGGGGGGGAGGTCAGTTTAGCACTATTTGGGGTAGTATAAGTTTTGTGGGGGAAGGGGGCCTGGTAACCAAGATAAGGTTCCCACCTTGACTCTCGGTGGTCCTGAGTCGTCATTCATAAATAAAGAATGAGAAACCTGGGAGGAAAAAGTGAAAATTTAGTCCATAAACAGTTTCACGCTATCAGAAAAATCACGTTCTAAATAACATTCCAACCAAAAACTCCATACACGTGGTTTAATACAATTTTATTCATACTAGTAAAAGAATTAATAAACGAATAACATGGCCGATCGGTTAGGCATCGCGTTCACGACCAAAGGACAATGGATTCGATACCGACAGCCGTGTCGCCGAGAGTTTAAAAGCGAGCCATACAGTTTACGCAATGCCAACTCCCCCAAGGGCCCTAGTTTCCGACTATGCTGACATACTCTCTCGGTGGCCCTACTGATCGGTTGAAGTCCAACGTGATTGCTAATGGTGGCTGGAGTACGTTAAATCTGTCCTCGTCAAATCAAAGGTCAAAATTTTCCAAGTTCCCAATAAAAACCAGTACTTCTTGTATTACTGTACAATGGGTTGTTCGACTCCTGCCCTGATCAAAAATTTCGAACTGTCGATGGGTGGTGCTTTCATCCAATGTGTTTCCAGACACCGCAATCAACTGCCTGAAAACGGTTATGTACTACTTGGAGTTAGCTTCTGTAATGGTTTAAATCACATAGTTAATCGGTTTACAATGAAGAAAACTGAATATTAAAGGTAATGCTCGAATCGAAAAAAAACATTTTCAATGCACAAGTGTATTCAAAGGCGGATTCAGAAATTTTTCAAGGAGTGAGTGCTTTATTTTTGTTACTTATCTTTTACTACGCATCTGATTCACACATATATGTAGGGAGAGGTTCCCTTATTTTAGTTAAAATCAAATAAAATGTAGAGATAGGAGGAATAATGTCCCGAACCCACTTCCTTTCATTTACGTCACCAAAGGTAATTCCAAATTGCGTTTTTAGAAGTTGTGATTCGGAAAAAGTCCGGGGGAATTCCCTTTCTCCCTAACATCACCAAAGGTAATCTAAAATTTCCCTTTTGAAATTTCAATATCAGAAAAGTCCCCGAGCTCCATTCTTTTACCTAACATTGCCAGAGATGATCTACTATTGCGTCTTTACGGCTTGAATTTAAAAAAAAATGCCCGAGTAAATGCCTCCGAACGTTACCTTCTCCTATCATCCTCAAAGATCGCGTAAATTTCCTTTCAAAACCTAAATTTTGAAAGAGAATTCCGATTCATAAACATCCACTGGCCGTTATTGAACAAGCTAAACTTGAAGTAAACGGGCAAAAGCGTAGCCTACTGAGATGCAACGCTGTTTGCATTCTAATCAAGCTACGGCAAAAGTTATTTGCGCGCATGTGCTTTACGGACACTTGCCCGTCTACTACAAGGCCTCGGTTACCCATGCAACCGGTTTCTCGTTGTGTATCTTGTTAATATGTGCCGAACCTCATTCCTTCCCAAAATGACCAACAACTCCGCTTTGTAGACTTCAATTCCGAAATATTGCTGAGTCCCTCAAGAAAGAGACTATCGTCCCCATTGCCCTGCCCCTCCCTTGTATCCACCCTTGTCTAAATTAAAAACATATACATACATCAAAAATGGGATTCATATACGATAAGCAACAATCAAAAAGAATTATTTTGTGATACTTTTAAATTCAGAAGTTGTCTGAACTGAAAAATAGGTTCTTTATAACCCAGAAACACGTGTCTATAATATTTTTTGCAGATTTTTTAAAATTTTGTACAGAAATACAAAATGCTATCTTAGGTGTGACACCTCATAACGCTCATAACATAACACCTCATGTATAAAGTGAAAATGCCGGTGTTTGTTTAAAAAAAAAATTTGCCTATCATAAAACCTACAAAAACGAGTCCTGACAGTTATATAAAAGCAAATCAAAAAATTAAAAAGAGTGCTAAAAATATTAAACGAATTCACCCTTACAAAAACGCATAGAAATTCTATTCAACTACCCAGTAAATCACAGCCAATTATCACAAAATCGCATACGTGTTCTGCATCGGAATTTAGCGAAATTATGCATGTCATAAACTCGGAGATGAGCTTTGATAATAGTAACAAGTTAAGTTGCTAAAATGTAATTTCTACGCTCGTGGAGGAAGTTTTGGATGGAAAAGGTTGAGAAAAAGAAGGTTTGTATTCTAGTCTTTTAAAACTGCTTTGTGTGTTTTTTTTTTTTTTTTTTTGAAAAATGATTTAAAATACAAAAATTTTCGAAAAATGCATTGAAATCACGATTTTGCTTGCATTTATCGTTGATATTATTTGTGTGGCACAAGCTGTGAAACTTTAAAAAACCTGTTTTAACTAAATGGTTTTTTTTTCTTTTACTCTGTTTTATTTTACTTTATATTATTTTATTTTCATTTTTTTAAATTAAGTAATCCATAAGATTGCTTATTTTGATTTTAATCTGACCTCGACCTAATGCAAAAATTTCTATTGTCTTTGTGATTGGTTAGACTAATCACCTGACTCTTTTTAATTTAGTTGAAAATCTAGTGCAAATAATCGCATAAACAAACTTTTTGGGTTCAAACTCATCATAAATTTAGCCGTACCTTTGAACGCAAAAAATTTGAAATTCTGTCCAGAACTTCAAGTACGCTAAATTGTTTGCTAAATTACTACAATGCGTTCTATGCAGGAGACTCGACGTTAAATCCCGGTTATCACAAATTTGCCATTTCAACTGCGCTTGCGCGCGGACTTAGCTGATTTTGAAACTTTTGCTCAAACTAATGAAAAACATTTAAATTTGTTAATATGAGATAAGAACAGATTAAAATTAGAAATTACAAAGCTGTCTTTGATTTAGTTTTTACGCCTCGGTAAAGATTGAGTTTTGCGTCTTAATTATTAATGGATTCGGAGCCTGATTTTTCTATCAAACAAAGGCCCTTTTCCTGGTCAAATTTTTAACCTCAGAAGAGCGTACTCGATCTGCAGCATCACTTCCAATACAAAGCGGAACCCTCAACCAAAATACAAATGTATAATACTAAGCTGTTTACGCCTAACGTAAAATATCTGCAAAAGACGGATGTTTGTAATATTCCGATCATTTTTGAAGTACATAACGTGTTTTACGTTTACGTTAAATAAATATTTCCAAACCAATAAATATTGAAGTGTAATTTTTCTCTTTTCTTTATAAAGATTATCAGTTATTCATATCCGTAGTTTCATATAATGTATCCCGAAATCGCTGTGAAAATACTCTAATCGCATTCATTAATTTGTTGGGACTCGAGCACAACCTAAATATAAACAAGCAACATGAAATCTTAAAACAGAAAGCCCAAAAAGCAAAGTCCGTGCGCAAGCGCAGTTGAAATGGCAAATTTGTGATAACCGGGATTTAACGTCGAGTATGCAGGAGTTGTACGTTCAGTAAATACATTTTCTTTTTTTTTTTAGCTCTACACAAATTTGATCCGAATATAAAAAAATGAGATCCGTATCCGTATCCGGATCCGCGGATCTTTTTTTTTTTTTTTTGACGATCCGGCACATCACTAGTAGAGATGCTTTGTAACGTCAATTATAATGCATTCAAATCCAACATGGAGAGAAAGAATGATAGCGCTCACATTAAACTGGTAAGTACTATATGACAACAGCTCAGTCATAGAACTCATTTTCACTGCATAATGAATATGATGGTGATCCAGATGATTTGCTTTCAATCGAACAGGATATATAGACGGAAAACTGCGGAGGATTCTTGACAGATAACGAAATGCTATTTCGCTGTACTCAATTTGTAGTTACAATGTGTTGAAAGCGGTCGCATAAAGCCTCGTGACATGGTCAAATACACATGAAGGGGTCTGAGCAGCTCACAACAACATATGTGACTTTTGTCAACTAAAATGCTGTATCCAAACTCTGAGCACAACTACCGTACCATGTCGGGCTACGGCCTAATGCATAATGGTGTAGTTGAATGAATGACGAAAAATAGTTCCTAAACCTTTGCCAACTATAATGGGGTCGTTTCCAAAATTTAAAAAGTATTTTTTTCTGAAAGAGCATGCTTAAAAACATTGGATCTGCCCATTTTTAGCCTACTTTCCCAGTAAAAATCAGAGAAAGAAGAAAAAAGCATGAAAGAAGGCTTAATACATCTTAAAAATATCCCGAAAAACAAAAAAAAGTCAAAAATAAATAAAATAGTTAGATAAATATTGAAAAATTAAAAATTGGAAAGTAGGGTATTGAGATGGGGAGAAATGTCTGTCGGTCTGTCTGTCTGTCGGTCTGTCTGTCGGTCTGTCTGTCTGTCGGTCTGTCTGTCTGTCGGTCTGTCTGTCGGTATGTCTGTCTGTCCCCCCCTAATAACTTTTGAATGAATAGTCCGATTCGAACAAAATTTTTTTTGTTAGAACGATCTCGGCGAGGACATCTCATTCCCATAATTCATTTCTTGATTTGAACAATTTTTCGTTCAATTTTGAACAGTTCAAAAAAACTTAACATTAGCGCCTACGGGGAAATTCAAATCAAAAATAAATCTTGAACTTAGAAGCGAAGTGGCTTCAAACAAACTTTGTAGGGAAAAACTTTTGATAAAAAACATGTATCGAAAATATTTTTTTGATTTGAACAAGTTTTCGTTCAATTTTGAACAGTGCAAATCTCTTAACATTAGCGCCTAAGGGGAAACTGAAAGTCAATATAGATTCCGAACTTAAAGGCGGATATACTTCAAACAAACTTTGTTGGAAATAGCTCTTGACGACCTACTCCCGACTCCGACTCCGAGAATTTAGGGGCACCTGACATCGACTCTGACTCCTGTTCCCGACAATTAATCGGACTCCGACTCCCCGACTTCGACTCTGACTTCGTAGCTTTGGCAAACATTTATACACGGAGGACAAATGACTGACTCCGATTCTTGGATATTCGACTCCGACTCTTTTATCCCAAAATGAGATTGACTTCGACTCCGACTCCGCTGCTGTGGTTTTAACTGTGAAATAATTATTGTTGATACGATTTGTTTTTATTTTCACGCTAAAGTTTTAATTTAGGTATTTAGTTTTCGGTGAATAAACTCGAAAAATATGCGCAGACGATTTTTTTTTTGACAATGAAAATTATTTCTTTAAGTTGACATTTTATTGTTTTTTTTTATTTTGGTAATTGCATTAATTCGTTCAATAAATTATTTTTGGCAAAAGGGGAAAAAGAAACGATTTTTTTTAACATGATATATTTATTTTAATAAACTTATTATTATTATTTTTTCGTTTTGAAAGCTGTTAAAAAATTTTTTAATGGAAAGAAGTGTATTAGCTGCTTTGTTTAAAAGGTGCTGCTATTTTATTTGTTCGTTTTTTTGATGAAAAGTAAGGAATATTTTATTCCTAGAAATCAGCTTAAAATATTAAAAAATATATGTTTGAAAAAATTTGCGATTTTAGCTATTTTTGAGAATATTGATCAGGTACTAGAAAGTAGTATGGGTATACGGGAAAGTAGGCTCGTCTAGTTCTAGACGGAACTTCTTGTTAAATAATTTATTTAAGTTTAATAATTTTAAAAAATTACTTAAATCGGTGCACTTTCATTGTTTTCACTTCTGTCATGTGACATCACAAATGATGAAATGCCATTGAGTGTAGCCATCCACAAAGCAAAATATTTAATTCGCACCTTTACTCACGTATATTGGCAACGATATAGTTGATAGCAAGCGTAGAGCGCAATATTTAATTCGCTTCTTGATTATCATAACGTGGAAACGTGGTAGAAAGATGCGCCAAACTGCATCATTTGTGACGTCATAAAAACCACGCCTTGTTTGAAAAATCGGACATTTTAAAAAGTTAATTAAAAAATAACTGTTGCGAAAATGTAAGTATATTCTGGGTCCATGTTATTTTTTTTTACTTATTCTATCAATTTCAGTGACTAAAAGTAGTACTTTTGACTGAAGGAAACAACCCCACTGGGGCAAACCTAATCTGGCAGCATTGTGAAGGATACGCAGATCCTAATGGCATCATTATGATGCTGCCAAGATAAGTTTTCCCCAACTATAGTTAATCGCAAACTATTTCTTAGGCTTTGGAGTTACACTTCGTTAAAGCAAAATATTGATTTATTGGGTAAATTTGATCAGTCTTTCATGAACTTCATTCCCCTATGTTTTCCTATATCGAGGTACTAAACGATTCATGAATTGGTAAGCTATTGCCGTAATTCATGCTTCCTTTTTGGATTTTTAAATATTTTGATTCAGATATGCAACAAGAAAATATTTTTCAAGTAATAATTATTTCCAAGACTGCATTGATAAAAACACTACTAAAGATTGAAATTTTCCAAAGGGATATTTTTTTCTCTTTAATAAAGATCTGCTGTCTGCAAAGTATTTCCAAAAGAAGAAAGATAACCAACGATAAATAATAGGAACTACCATTTCCCTTCCGATAAAAATCAATGGTAGTTCTCTGAAAAACCGCTAATCAAAATCAATTTTATCAAACGCAGTTGAAAACGGTATTAGTATATTCTTATAAGGCGTAATACGCGTAAGTGTAGCTAGAAATTGGCTTGTGTGGTAAATAGCTTTCTTGTCTGGTTGGTTGGTTAGTTGTATTTTGAATTTTTACTGGCGCAAGAGCCTTAATAGGCTATACCGCGCCAAACAATTGTCGATAAATAGAAAAAATGTCAGAGAAAGGGAAATTTCATTGAGAGTAAAAGGACACAAAACTTCTAGAATTTTTAAAACAGATTCAGGACAACAGCTACGTCATTGCCCACTATGTTTTTCTTTCTTTTTTTTTCTTCTTTTTTTTGCAAATGTTTAAAGTTAAAGTCAGGGGCGCACCGAACTTTACTTTTTGGGAGGGTGGAAAGTCTTAATTTAGCGAATGGAACTCCAAATTTTGTCGAATGATTACAGTTTTGTAGAATGGAACTCCAAATTTTGTCGAATGATTACAGTTTTGTCGAATGGAACTCCAAATTTTGTCGTATGATTACAGTTTTGTCGAATGGAACTCCAAATTTCGCCGAATAGAACTCCAAGTTCGGCTGAATGATGATAATGTGGCCGAATCGTAAGACAAAATTAGCCGAATTATGATTTCTTGGAGGTCACATTAACCACCCATGGGGGTGCCCTTGGTAGTAGTAGACACTTCCAAAGACGAATTTCAACAATTGTGAGGTGGACTTTATGAGTTGTTTCTTCACACAATAATCGTTACCAATGATCATACATTTTTTTGGGAGGGGGGGGGTTACGATTCGGCGCTGGCCGATTCGTTGCTGACCAATTCGGCGCCAGATTTTTGCTTTCTGAACGTTTTGAATGTCAGAAGTTTTCATTAAAAAAACATAAAAGAAGGTGGTGAGAAATAATGGGGATTTGAAGCTCTAGAAACTTAAGAAATATTTTTAAATTTGCACTGTAGGGAAAACGGGAGCACTTGTGAAACTGGCATGTTATGCGATACCATGATACACGCTGCTACGATAACTAAAAGCAAAACATCTTGAAAAATTCTCGAGTGATGAAAGTTTCACTCCTATCTCTTTGTCAAACTTTTAGAACAAAGCTGAACTATTTTGTGTTTTTGTAGTACCTAATAACTTCTTTATTCTAGCAGCCGTTGTATTTAATGGGGTTGTTTCCTTTAGTCAAAAGTACTACTTTTAGTCTCTGAAACTGATAGAATAAAAAAAAATGGAGCTGGAAAAAAGTTTCATTTTCTCAACGCTGGATTTTTAATTAATTTTTTTAAACGTCCGATTTTTAAAATAAGGCGTGGTCTTTATGACGTCACAAATGATGTACTTTGGCGCATTTGTCTTCCGCGTTTCCACGTTATGATAATCAAAAGTCAATTAAATATTGTGCTCTGAGCTTGCTATCAACCATAGCAACATGCGAGTAAAGAAGCGAATTAAATGGCATTTCACCATTTGTGATGTCATCGGCAGAATCGTAAACAATGAAAGTGCACTGATTAAAATAATTTTTTTTAATATTAAACTTAGTCAAAT
Organism: Uloborus diversus; assembly: GCF_026930045.1. Lineage (NCBI taxonomy): Eukaryota > Metazoa > Arthropoda > Arachnida > Araneae > Uloboridae > Uloborus > Uloborus diversus. The sequence continues at coordinate 28,574,637 of NC_072734.1, read as the reverse complement.
TATTTCAAAAATGGTCAGATCCTTTGATTTTTAAGCATGCTCTTTCAAAAAAAAAAAACTTTTAAAAATTCGGAAAAAACGACACCATTTCCTCATTGCCTTCTTCAAGTGAAAACATTTATAAACTGTTAAACAGCTAAACTGAATTATTGAAAACCATTGTATGAACGTTCAGTTAAACGTAGCAAAATAATTAATTTTTGTTTTTTTATTGAGTAAAGAATTTATTTTTGAAAGTTATTTCTAAACACTTGTAGTAATTATTCTTCTGCAACAAATTTATAAATTCATTGTTATATAATTTCTTTAAAAAAAGTTTCTTCATTTTCATGATTTACCTATTGTAATAATAGTTATTATTTTTGTATTACTAAACAGTTTGTCAAAAATTTAGTGTTATAGAACAGTTAAAAGAAATAAAAAGGGACAAAATATTTTTTTTAATCAAAAATGCAAGTTTAAAATCATTTCTTAATACATTATCTTTTTCTTTATGAAGCTTAAAACCAATGTATAATAAGAATAATCTTTACCTGACAAAATATTCTTTGTACTATGTAGTTCTAAAAGTTTTTTTTATTGTCTATCCAGCGGTAATACACACTTATGCACTGACACAGTATAAGTTACAAATCCTTCATTGTATGGTATCTAGGTAAAAGTTTATATTATTCATAAGTTTTTCTTGGAAATATGATGATAGTGAAAGTGGCACTTGTGAACAACAGAAGATATTTTTTTTATAAATAGTATTAAGTAAAGAAATATTTCTTTTTTTTAATCGCAAAAAAACTCCATGGCACTAAAAAAAGACTAGTCAATCCTGTATACACTTTTCCTCTGAGAAATTTACAATATTTTTTTAAAGAAATGAAAAAAAAAATGTTCACATGTACCTCCTTTTACTCTACATATGTACAAAATTAAGTACATAAACAAAAAATAGATTTTTGAACGGTTCGCTCAAAGTGGGATTCGCGCGGAATAGTCCCATTTCGTTTTTTTTTTTTTTTTTTTAATAGAGGAAATAGCTTTTTTTTTTTTCGAGTCTATAACATCAGAAAAGTTCTGCTGGTTAGCAAAACTGTAGAATTTATGAAAAATCTTAGAAAAGTTTGAAATTTTACGTTCAACCCTATCAATAAAAAAAGTTCATACTTCGTATGGTTTTTCTATTATGTGAGCATTCACCTCGGACATCGTTAAGGGTTATCAGAACCACTTGATTAAATTTAAATAATCGCCCTATCCTCCCACACGGCTGACCTTCTCGATCATTAAAGGTCACTAACTGTCTAATTTTTTCGGATGAAGTCATGCTGTAAGTGCGTGTGAGTTCCGAGCAAATATCTTAATCTGTGAAATTGGGGAAGATTAGCCTTATGAGATAGCGTAGTCTGTGGAAGAGTAGCGGGTCAAACAGGTGTCTGGCGGCTCTTTTCTGCTCTTGGAATATTACAGGAGTCTTCCCGTAGGCATCTTTGGAAAATGCCCTTTTAGCACTTGAAGTTATTTGATGCTTTGGTTGCAATCCAAAAACCAATCAACTAGTGCACTCTAGGGTATCATCTGGATATGTAGGAGGAAGAGCATGGAGGGTCCAGGGGTGCTCTGTGCTCAAATTTTTGGGAGAGCAGAAATTTCCAATTTGCCGAAGGGAACTCCAACTTTTGCCAAATGATGATAATTTTGCCGAATGATGAGTATTTTGCCGAATTGTCAGACAAAAGTTGTCGAATAAGGACCTTTTTTGGAGATTATGATGACCTTCCATCTTGGGGGGTCTTTGGAAATCTATAGCTGACATTGGGTTCCGACACACAGTGACATGATCGGGAAAAAGTGATAATCCAGACCCAGGGCCGACGAGAGTTCATGTCAGCCTAGTCGGAAACTAGGAACGCGTTCCTTGACGGGGCCCGGCACGGAATGTGTGGTGCAGATGTGACAAGTTTTAGTGAAGGAGGGGACACGGCTCGGAATGTGAGTGGTATAGATGTGGCAAGTTTTAGGGGTGGATGTGGCCCAGTGATTAAACTGACATGGGGCTTGCCTTGGCCCCTTGTCCAGACCAGGCGACTTTGTCCAGAACAGTAACAATCATTCCAGGCTCGTCATTTCAAACTTTTCCGTGTTTTTTTTTTTTTTTTTTTGAGCAATCACGATTGCTTATTGTTTTTATTTGACTGTTTTTGGCGTACTATCATTTTATTTTCTCATCGCCACCCTCCGCACCATAACCGTCGACCGGCTCCTCAAGATGCTGCTCCTATAGCAAAAGCCGTCTCCAGGTTGCATCCATGTCCTACATACACGCGCATACATACACAACTACACACACACGCACACATACACACACATACACATACAAACACGCATCCCGAGTAGCATCAACTCATCGGCCGATCATCGCCCAGGTAGCATCAACTCATCGGATTTTGCTCGGCCGATCATCGACTCCTCCTAAACTCATCGCGTATTTCACGCTGATATCGTTGCGATCAGAATCCGAGAACGGTTTTCGATGAGCTGTTTTTTATCGGAAAATCATATCCTTACGATCAAATTTCCCGATGAAAATTTGCCGAGCTGCATTTCATCGGAAAAAGAGATCGTAACGATCAAATTTTCCGATGAAAATTTGCCTAGCTACATTTCATCGGAAAAAGAGATCGTAACGATCAAATTTTCTGATGAAAGTTTGCCTAGCTACATTTCATCGGAAAAAAAGATCGTAACGATCAAATTTTCCGAGGAAAATTTGCCGAGCTGCATTTCATCGGAAAAAGAGATCGTAACGATCAAATTTTCCGATGAAAATTTGCCGAGCGAAATTTCATCCGAAAAAGAGATCGTAACGATCAAATTTTCCGATGAAAATTTGCCGTGCTGCATTTCATCGGAAAAAGAGATCGTAACGATCAAATTTTTCGATGAAAATTTGCCGAGCGAAATTTCATCCGAAAAAGAGATCGTAACGATCAAATTTTCCAATGAAAATTTGCTGAGCTACATTTCATCGGAAAAAGAGATCGTAACGATCAAATTTTCCGATGAAAATTTGCCGAGTTACATTTCATCTTAAAAAAAGTAGGTCGTTTAAATTTTCCGATAAAAGTTTTCCCAATCTAAAATTTTTGGAAATCTCCCAACTGTTAAAATAGGATAAGTTTTTTTATTCGAATATCCGACTATTGATCAAACGTAAGGCTATACGGATCAACGTTCAGGGTTGAGAATCGGAGGAAAAATGACTGAGACTTTGACTCCGAATCCGACTCCTGGATTTTGGAAGGGTTTACTCCGATTTGCTGCAAAATCAATTCAACTTTAACTCCACGATTCCAACCCCGATCACCTCACTGGAATTGCGAACAAAATGAGACTCCGACTCTTGAATGATTTCTCTCTTTCTCCAAAACAATTCCATTCTGTTCAATTTGACTCCCAAAATTACCGACTCCGACTCGGTTTGCGGGCAAAATGATCGACTCCGACTCTTCACTAGCTGGCGCCACAAGTATATTCACTGAATAAAATTCTCACTTTCCGTTCAGAAATCTGTCATGGCCTTGTCCCCCGATAGATGGCGCCACAAATGATTTTCCATTTAATACATTATTTTTCTCCTTGGAGAGAGCGTTGCTTGTCTAGTGGTTAGCATATGAATCTCGTATTCCAGAGGTCTAGGGTTCGATTCCCGGCTAAAGCGACATAGATTGAGCTCATGAATCACGTTCATCAAAAGTTGTTAAATAAGAAATTAACTAATCAAGTTATTAAAAGAAATTAAAGTATATTAAATAATTGTCCCACATGACGTCATCCGAAAATACCCCTTCTGAAAGTTCTAAAGATGGCAGAAGTGTCACGTGATCATCCAAGATGGCGGACCCATATTTCCACTGTTAATTTTTTTTCCTCCTGCTTGTCCCTATATCGCGGTTGTTATTACTTCTCATCGTATTTTCATCCTAAATTCATCGCCTCGGAACAGCACTGCTCGTATATTGCTCCAAATCTCATCGTATTTTCATCCAAAATTCATCGCCTCGGAACAGCACTGCTCGTATATTGCTCCAAATCTCATCGTATTTTCATCCAAAATTCATCGCCTCGGAAAAGCACTGCTCGTATATTGCTCCAAATCTCATCGGTATAGGGAGCAAAATTCATCGGATACCGATGATCGGATTCTACTATTGCCGATGAGACATATTGGAGCAATTTCCGATGAAAACTCATCGGAATCCGATCATCGGCCGATCATCGACCGATCAAAGTTTGATCGGATTTCGATGATAGGCCGATGATCGGCCGATGAGTTGATGCTACTCGGGCGAAATCCGATCAAACTTTGATCGGTCGATGATCGGCCGATGATCGGATTCCGATGAGTTTTCATCGGAAATTGCTCCAATATGTCTCATCGGCAATAGTAGAATCCGATCATCGGTATCCGATGAATTTTGCTCCCTATACCGATGAGATTTGGAGCAATATACGAGCAGTGCTTTTCCGAGGCGATGAATTTTGGATGAAAATACGATGAGATTTGGAGCAATATACGAGCAGTGCTGTTCCGAGGCGATGAATTTTGGATGAAAATACGATGAGATTTGGAGCAATATACGAGCAGTGCTGTTCCGAGGCGATGAATTTAGGATGAAAATACGATGAGAAGTAATAACAACCGCGATATAGGGACAAGCAGGAGGAAAAAAAATTAACAGTGGAAATATGGGTCCGCCATCTTGGATGATCACGTGACACTTCTGCCATCTTTAGAACTTTCAGAAGGGGTATTTTCGGATGACGTCATGTGGGACAATTATTTAATATACTTTAATTTCTTTTAATAACTTGATTAGTTAATTTCTTATTTAACAACTTTTGATGAACGTGATTCATGAGCTCAATCTATGTCGCTTTAGCCGGGAATCGAACCCTAGACCTCTGGAATACGAGATTCATCAAGCAACGCTCTCTCCAAGGAGAAAAATAATGTATTAAATGGAAAATCATTTGTGGCGCCATCTATCGGGGGACAAGGCCATGACAGATTTCTGAACGGAAAGTGAGAATTTTATTCAGTGAATATACTTGTGGCGCCAGCTAGTGAAGAGTCGGAGTCGATCATTTTGCCCGCAAACCGAGTCGGAGTCGGTAATTTTGGGAGTCAAATTGAACAGAATGGAATTGTTTTGGAGATAGAGAGAAATCATTCAAGAGTCGGAGTCTCATTTTGTTCGCAATTCCAGTGAGGTGATCGGGGTTGGAATCGTGGAGTTAAAGTTGAATTGATTTTGCAGCAAATCGGAGTAAACCCTTCCAAAATCCAGGAGTCGGATTCGGAGTCAAAGTCTCAGTCATTTTTCCTCCGATTCTCAACCCTGAACGTTGATCCGTATAGCCTTACGTTTGATCAATAGTCGGATATTCGAATAAAAAAACTTATCCTATTTTAACAGTTGGGAGATTTCCAAAAATTTTAGATTGGGAAAACTTTTATCGGAAAATTTAAACGACCTACTTTTTTTAAGATGAAATGTAACTCGGCAAATTTTCATCGGAAAATTTGATCGTTACGATCTCTTTTTCGGATGAAATGTAGCTCAGCAAATTTTCATCGGAAAATTTGATCGTTACGATCTCTTTTTCGGATGAAATTTCGCTCGGCAAATTTTCATCGAAAAATTTGATCGTTACGATCTCTTTTTCCGATGAAATGCAGCACGGCAAATTTTCATCGGAAAATTTGATCGTTACGATCTCTTTTTCGGATGAAATTTCGCTCGGCAAATTTTCATCGGAAAATTTGATCGTTACGATCTCTTTTTCCGATGAAATGCAGCTCGGCAAATTTTCCTCGGAAAATTTGATCGTTACGATCTTTTTTTCCGATGAAATGTAGCTAGGCAAACTTTCATCAGAAAATTTGATCGTTACGATCTCTTTTTCCGATGAAATGTAGCTAGGCAAATTTTCATCGGAAAATTTGATCGTTACGATCTCTTTTTCCGATGAAATGCAGCTCGGCAAATTTTCATCGGGAAATTTGATCGTAAGGATATGATTTTCCGATAAAAAACAGCTCATCGAAAACCGTTCTCGGATTCTGATCGCAACGATATCAGCGTGAAATACGCGATGAGTTTAGGAGGAGTCGATGATCGGCCGAGCAAAATCCGATGAGTTGATGCTACCTGGGATACATACAGGCACCTACACATACACACTCACACATTCATGCCTGCACACTGACACAAACACATATGCCTACACATACATATACATTACCCCCCCCCCCCTCCACACACACACATTCATACACACAACTACCCACACACTTATGCCAGCACACAGACACAAACACACATGCCTACAAACACATAAACATACACCCTACACACAAACACACATACCCCCCACACACATGCCTACATACACACACTCGTGATTGCGAAAAACATAATTTGAATTCAAGATGTCAAAATTCAAATTAATTTTTTTTTTCAAAGTTGGGGGTAGGGGGGATGCAAGGGCGTAGACAGGATTCCCTTTAGGGAGGGGCAACTGTAGGCGCAAAGCGGTTTTCAGTTGCCCCCTCCCCCTAAAACAAACCTTGAAAATTACTTGATATTGTAGTCCTCCTCTACACCTAAAAAAACATTTCATGCAATTTTGGTCAGATGAGGGTAAAAGCGGTTATGAGACTTCTCTCCGGAATTTTTTCGAAATTTTGAATTCTTTGGGAACATTTGGAAGGCTTGGAAGTCAGTGGTTCTCTTCTAAGGAGGGCAGTTAGCACTCTCTACCTGCTCTGCTTCTGACTACGTCCACGGGGAGGGGGGGGGGGGCAACTGATGGTATTTATACATGAAAATTAAGTTCTGAAGACTATAGTGCTCTTGCACTTCTTTCGTTAGACATTAGGCCATGCTGCAGAACATCAGGCAACCTCAACCTACCATCAGCAACCTACCGCTGCAACACGGCCTCGGGTACTTTGAGACCACGGAAGCCAGTCTCCATTGTAATCTGTTATTCTGTTAATTACACATACTTATTACTTACCGTTTTTATTCTTTTACTGTTTCTCCGGCTTGATGCATTCTTTGAGAATCACGACATTGCAATAGTTTAATAAACCCAAATCTGTTCAATCAAGTATTTGCTACAAACTACGCTTAAATCAAAAAAGTCAATCCATTTCCTTTCCGCGGCAGAGGCCATTCTATAATAAGGCACGAGATTGCATCTAGCAACAAGCAGCAATTTAATTCCGGATTTTTATTTCGGGAACTCTTTAATCTAATTCTGGGCAAAAAAAAATTTCTGTAATGCCACATCAAATGGACGCACAAAGCTTGCGGACTGTCTGCAGGTGCGCATTAGCAACGTAATGACCGCACATCGATCATCATTTCGGACTTGACTGCCTCGGAAATAAATGCCCACTTGTGAGGAAGCAGAGGGAAGAGCAAGAGAAAAGTACTGACATTTAGTGCGTACCTCCGTCTGCATTGCAATCAGAGCTTCGTCTGTGGTCACCATGGTTCAAAGCAGGGACCGCCAAACTTTTTTGGTCATCGACCCCCAAAAAATTTGTTGACTCTCTTACCGACCCCCTCTGGAAAAAAATTAAAAATAAAAATGTTAGAAAAGAAAAATGGCAGTCCCTGGACGTGGTTACTGGCCGACAGAAGCTGTGCTTTTGCAGAAAAAACATCAGCTTATTATGTTGAAAGTAGGTACAGTAGAAACTCGTTTTTCCGTCCCTCGTTTATCTGGACCTCCGCTTTATCCGGGTCAAATATGTCGCGTAAAAAAATTATGTTCACTTAGACAATTTTGAATTATTACAGTAAAAACGGAACGAAAAGTACGCTGAACATTCGTTTTATATTTTCACTAAATGCAGAGCTTCTGAATAGATTGTGCAGTAAGTAATGGTATTAATCTAACAATCGCCATTACAGATTGCAGCTAAACTGCGACGATTGGATGATCTTGCTTTATTCAAACGACACACGTGCTTGAACTAGAAGACTAGACAAATTCTTTGCTAAGAAATTATGGGAAAAGTTGTTTTGATAGTTTTTTCAAGTCTTTAAAACAACTGCATGTGATTTTGCTACAAAATATAGTTTTTTCGCCTTAATAATATGAAAGTATGCTTATTTAAGTTTTGCTTAGTACCCACTACCCGGATTATCAATCATCCGGATTGCCTTTGTTCCCAATTAGTCCGGAGAATCGAGGTTGTACTGCATATTGAAACAAATGGAATTAAGTTTCAGTAAAGGGGAGAAACAAGTTTAGACGGATCAAAAAACCCTTTTTTTTTTTTAATGTCAAAGGAATGCTAGTAGAACTATTCAAGAAGTTTCCAAAATTTCAATTCAAAATTCTGTTTAGTTCTAATGCTGTGAGTATTGATTGCAATACCGGTATATCGAATACCGGTATTTCGAGCAATTTTGCAATTTCGTAATACGGGTATTTTCGGTATTAGCTGAAAATAATAAATAGTTTTTATTCAAGAATTTTCAGTTCAACTTATTAAATATCTACACTTATATTTTAAATGTACATTTATTTTCCCATGATACAGAACCGAAATCAATCAATTGATGTACAAATTTAGCTTCAGAAGCATGAACTAATAGAATATCATTAAACAAAAGTATTTTGTACACCATGTATTTATTTTTTCCATTTCCCTGATCGCTCATTTTCCCTTTTGGGAACGTTAATTTCGAGTATAATTTTGAATGCCCCTCCCTCCTTTTTCCGATGAATAATTTATTCAAACCAGCAATTGCAGGAATGCTTTGATTTTTGTTCTTAAATATTTGTCTCAACTGTACTAAATTTTGACGAAAATTGTTTCTTATAAGTAAAAGTCATTAATTTGTTGGTGACAGAAACTATCTTTAGCTATTAAAAAATGTTTGTTACTTAATAGAAGTACAAGGAAGGACCTAATGTAATTTACAGATCAGATCATTTACTTTTACTCTAAAAATGTGCAAGGAATTAAAGTGTAAGTTTAAAATGTGTAAGGAACGTAGTTACTAAATTTTTTTCAACCTTTTTCTTTTAAGACATCTAAAAAGGGACGGGATATACCGAAATATGTGTTGTTCCAAAATGTATTTGCTCCATCAAAAAAAACAGAAGGAAAAAAAATCCTTCCTACTAGCGAGGGAAAAAATCAAACTTTTTGATAGCTCGAATTAAGCGGAACCTCGGACTTTTGAGACTCGGAATTTCCAGACTCTACTGTATTAAATTTCCTCAAATGCATATTGAATTTAAGCACTCCTATGTGCTAAGTACTAATTTTAAACACATTTTCGTAAAACAACTTTCGCAAAACTCACTTCTGAAACGCCTTTGTAAAGGAAAAAAAAAAAAAAACATGTTGCACCGGCGTTGTAATCAAATCTTTCACCGCCAGTGCCACTGATGAGCAAAAAAAGAAAAACCTTTTCTGTTTCCCGCTCTGCCACAAGTTTTGCTATCAAATGCAGGTTGCAGGAGACTACGAAACCACAATTGAGCGGGGCAATGCCTGATATCAGTAGAGAAAAAAAGGCATAGCTTTTTTGAGACCTCCCAGAAAGCTAATGAATATTTCGGAAGAATGCTTTTCCGAAACTTCTTAAATTGAAAATAATAATAATAATAAGTTTTTGTTGAAACTGCAGTTTATTTTTCTTCCAAAGATTTCCAGTGTGAGTGAAAAATTCGATTAAATGTTAAAAGAATAGCGCGTGAATTTTGACCTTGAACCGGACTGGTATTGTCGAAAAAAAAAATCTTATGCGCATACTTTTTTGTAGAAATATTAAGTACTCCGAATTTTTCAGCCAAAGACTAAAACTTGCCAAAATCTTCCAAAATATTATTTTTTTTTCCAAATTTTTCAAAAAGGCCACCATTGTCACCAGTTATTGCTGGTTTAATTTACAATAACTGCTAAATGCCCAACGGTCTTCAAAGACACTTTGAATTCATTTTTGAGCAATCACGATTGCTAATTGTTCTCACTTGACCGTCCTTGACGCTCCCGTTCCTTTTTCAGCTTGGACCAGGGGCCTCTGCAACACCGCCATCCATCGGCCTCTGCAGGAGCGCCTCTTCTGCTCGTGACCACTGTCCCCCAGAATCCGGTGGGGTGCATGTCCTACACACACACACACGCTCATACACACTCACACACACGCACGCCTTTACACACATACACACTGACACACATACACGCTGACACACCCTCCCACCTTTACACACATACACTCACGCCTACGTGCATTCACGCATGTCTACGCATGTACACAAGCTTAGCCTAGCCTACACATGCACGCACGCCTACACACACACACGCCTGAAAATGCACACACACAACTATACACACGTAACCGCCCAGGAGGAGGGGCAGGCTTGAGGGGACAGGAACCGTTTCTAGAAACAATAACTCCAATGAGTAGGGTCCTGTTGCAACTCGTGATTGCGAAAAACATAATTTCAATTCAAAATTTCAGAATTCAAATTAGTTTTATTCTTATTTTCGATTGCAAAAAGTTACAAATGATGCCTTCCAGCATAAGGAGACCTTAAGCAGTGTCACGAAGCATATCAGTGTTTTAAAACCTACATCTTTTAAGTTGTTCAAAAGCAACAAGATATAACAACAATCAATTGATAACAAAGGGATATATCACACTTGAATTGGCGAAGTTGCGTGAAAATCCTTCTTAGAGCCTTTAGGCCTTATTTTCATTTTCCTTTTTTTTTTCTTTTTTTGGTAAGTTCGAGTTGGGAGTTGATTTCTGTCGATGATGAGACACGGGTGCAAATTGATTCTCAACGTGAGGCACGCGCTTCATCAACTTTACGAGTTTTCGGTCTGATTATCAATTGTGTCAGGGCCGCTGATTTTCTACAATCCCGAACCTTTTCAATGTTAAGTGGCAATGGTTTGCCGAATGATTACCGTCGCGATCTCCATTGCGGCATTTAGTCCCCTAAATTAGCAGCGTCAACTCCAGTATGAGCATGTGCATAACCGAACTGGGAGTTAAATCTATTCCTTTCATTTCGACTGCCACAAACGACTGTTTTCCCTGGTCTTTTCTTCTTCTTTCTTTCTTTAATTTAATTAATCAATTTATTTATTTTTGAGCAATCATGATTGCTTATTGTTCTCACTTGACAGTTTTAAATTCCTATGATTTTATTTTCCCCCCGAATCCCTCTGCAGCACCACCGTCGACCGGCCTCACGATGCTGCTCCTCTAGCGAAAATCGTCTGCAGGGTGCGTCACTTACTTGCTACTTACTTGCTACTTGCGTGCACTCTAATTTGTTGCCTACACACACACTTACACCTACACACACAAACAATTACACTCACGCATACATACAGACACATAAACACACCTACACATACACCCCCCCCACACAGAAACACCCGCACACACAACTACCCACACACACACACTAACCAACACGCCTACATACACACACACACACACACTCGTGATTGCGAAAAACATAATTTGAATTCAAGATGTCAAAGTTCAAATTTTATTATTATTATTATTATTATTATTATTATTATTATTATTTATTATTATTATTATTATTATTATTATTTATTATTATTATTATTATTATTGTTTATTATTATTATTATTATTATTATTATTATTATTATTATTATTATTATTATTATTATTATTATTGTTATTACTATTATTATTATTGTTTATTATTATTATTATTATTGTTTATTATTATTATTATTATTGTTTATTATTATTATTATTATTATTATTATTATTATTATTATTATTTGGAGTAATCACGAGTTGCTTCTTATCCTCACTTGACCAAAGTTGATGTCGCACTGATTTTTCAGATTGCCATGACGATGGTTGTTTTTCATGTTTATTTAGAGAGCGAAGTTTTCATCGTCATAGTTACATATCTTCTATGGCTTGATTTTATTCGTATTTTGTTTCAGGGCTTAACTCAAGCAGACTTTGCATTTAAAAAGGATTTTCTGTGAGGTAAAATGACCTTTTTTTCAGAAAAATATCCCTACCAATATAGATGAACTTAATCAGCAAAACTTCATCTAAATACAAAACTTTCAGATTGCTAATTCCCATCGTTTAAGATTGATCAGAAATAAAAATGCATATCGTTAGACGCTATAAATATTCTTTATAACTGTACTGGTAGATATCGGCCATAAAGTATTTACCTTTTCTACCACATCCTTATCACCATTTTTTATTGGATATGCCTCGTATGACCTATTAATTCTAGAAGATTTCCAGTCATAATACGACGAATTCAAATTTATTGACCATTTCCATTCCATTTGTAGAAACAATAAAACCCAGCACCGATTATAATTCAAAAATCCATAAAATAGCTATGTCTCACTGTACCTCACGTCTCATTGAGCCCCGCTCTCCCCTATAGAAAATCAAGATAGAGAAAGAGCAAAAAATAAATCAAAAGAATTAACTTTTAATTTGCAATTGTTCAGAAAAAAAAATCAGTTGTTGGTTTAATTAAATGTTCTATCGTTGTTTTATTGTCTGACTAGGAAACATACGATAGTTTTCTCATAAAAATAAGCAGCAATCGAAAGAGCATTGTAAAGCATGTTTACAGACAAATAAATTATTTGCCCTCGTGTCCCCATTATCGAAATATGAAGTTTTAAATTCTGCAAAAATTTTAAGAAAAGTCGCCAACTTAGCAAGTTTCATGAGAAATGTAAGACATCTTTTCACACGATTTGTAGATGGATGCAGACGGTGAAATTGATCAATTTCTCGCCAAATTTTTTAACTTGGCGTTTTTCGAAAAATTTTGCAGCCTTAATACCTTGAGGAGGAGGGCAGATAATTTTTGGGTAAAAAAGATGTTTTAATACGTTCTTTTCGATTGCTACTACCTATTTCATTTTTTTTTTTTTTTCATTATTTCACTGTTCGTGAGGTTTCTCGATAAGCATTGCTTTAGCCAGGGTCGTCTCGAGTGGGGTGGGACGAGCGGGGCAATCGCCCCTCGTTTCGACGGAACACGACGACATTCATACGAAATGAGGGGCGCCGAAAGGCGTCCCTCATCGTATAAAATGCCCCGATTGTATAAAATTAGGGGCATTTGTATATCATAGATATACAGTCATTGACACACAAAATAGAGAATCATTGCAATGATTCTCTATTTTTTCCTAGGGCACGAAAATATTCCTCTAAGTCTCCAAAACATTCGTTTCCTTTGCATCATTGAAGCAGATACAATTTCTGAGAATGTAACTGTTTAGAATCAAACAAAAGGCGCGTGTCCTTTGTCTAGTTCTCACCAATGTTTGAATTATGCCCTTGCGTGCAGTGATGTAACCAGAAATTTTTTTTAAGGGACCACACTGAAAAATTACTATTATTATTATTTATTTATTATTTTTATTTTTTTGAGCAATCACGATTGCTAATTGTTCTCACTTGACTGTTTTTGATGTTACGCTGATTTTGTTTTCCCACCAGCACCCTCTGCCAGCACCACCGTCGCGTCGACCGCCTCAGGATGCTGCTCCTCTTGCGAAAACCGTCTCCAGGTTGCGTCCATATCCTACACACACACGCCTATACACTCATGCCTGCGCACAGACACAAACACACACTTCTACACACACACACACACACACATACACACACGCGCTCGTGATTGCGAAAAACATAATGTGAGTTCAAGATGCCAAAAATTCAAATTAATATATATATATATATATATATATATATATATATATATATATATATATATATATATATATATATATATATATATATATATATATATATATATATATGATTGGGTAGGAAAAAAGATCAAAGCTGTCCGGTCAAAATTTTGAAGCTTTTAGTTTTAAAACACAATTTTAGTCTTAAAAACGCGATTATAGGCCATGTTTATTGACGTTAGGGTAAGGAGGGAGCTCAGAGACTGTTTGCTATCGATTATTATTTTTTTAAGTAGCTTGAAATCAAATTCCTTCTCCTCCTGCAAGTTTTCGAAATTGAAGTTTGAAAAACGCAATTTTAGACAAATTTTGAAGATTTTATGCATAGCAGGATCTGGAGCATTTCCCAGGAAAACTGTACAAAATTATGATTCAAAAAATTTAAGCAATGTTTTACATTCAGGGGCTGTTCCATTTAAATTTTTTGTAAGCGTCATTAAAAAACCCATTGCTTTTGTGATATTAAAGAAAAGCGGCATGGAAACATTTGCACGAATATTTTCTTAAACTGAAGTCTTAAAACGTAATTTGTATCGCCAAATATTGTAACATTAAGGCCAGTGATTAAGTTGGTACAAGTAAAACCAAAAAACTCTTGAAAATAATCATTGGATGAATCCAGATCGAAATTCAATTTTGATGTAATTTACTTTGATAAACACATTTTCTATTTATAATCAGCAAATTATTTATTCGTGTGCTTAGTTTGATCAATTTAAATAACCAATTCAGTTTCAATTGTTTGTATTTTATCTAGTGGGATAACATTTTACTCAATAAATATTTGGACTTTTAACATTTTCATTTATCGAAAAGTTTTTAGAGTATTAATGTTTCACAAATATTAGAAAAACAGATAAATTGCTCGTTTTTAATTTGTATTATGCATAGCCCTCTGATTATTCTGTTCATTAATATGTAAAAAATTAAAGTATGTATTATGCACTGATGTTATAACTAACTTGATTTTTCTGTGTGTATAGGAGGGGGGGGGGCGCCAGGAAACTTTCGCCCCGGGAGGGGTCAGCTCTTCGGACGTCCCTGGCTTTACCTGTTTTCTTTAATGAATTAGAGCGCAATAAACGTAAAGGAAAATATTAGTCGATGGACAGCGAATTCTCTCTATCTGAACACCCCCTTAATGTCAACACCCAGATATCATGAACACATTGTGATTGTCACGGCAAAACTCCATAAACTTAACATAGGCTGACCTCTCTGTACGCTGACCATCCTATAATATGAACACCCCAGTATTATGAATGCAATTTTAAACCCCATTCAATTATTACTTCTCTAAATGTTGAACATATTCACAATTGGTACTCGAGAATTCCCATAAATCAAACTGGAAAGCCTGAATTACATTTACAATTTTTTCACAATGATAGAAGGGCATTGAGGGGAAGATGGAGAGAGGAAGAAAAAATATTTTTTCCTGGATATTACTGCATCACATCAAGTCATTCAAATGAGCAATATGAGCTTGAAGTTTCTGCCACTGAACTGTATTTCAAGAATACATCAAGTAGTATTCGAAAGCTTTAAAGTAAAATGCGGTTGAGAATCACCCGGAAACATTTTCACTTGGATGATAACCCGTACCTTGCATGAGAATACACAATGCAAAAATAGATTAAAAATTACTCTTTTTTTTTTTTTCCTCCATATACTGTACCTATTATCTGAAAGCTTTTGTTCGGTACAATGAGTGTTCGGAGTAGCAAGAGTTCACTGTAGAGGAGACTAGGGAGGGGATACTTGATCCCCACTTTAGTTTTCAATTTTTTTGTCTGCTGCAAATTATCAGTTGACAATTAAAGTACGTGAACAAAGATATTTTTTTCCTCTGACAGTATTTTTTTAGTTGAAATAAAGCAGATAGTTTTAGTAAAATAATTTTTTTCAAAAATTTTATAAAGGGATCACGTATCGCCCACATCAAGGGATACATGATCCCTTCATAGGGGATACTTGATCTCACTGAGAAAACTAGACTTTTCATTAGATTGGCAATTTATTTATGGATTTCAGTTTTCTACAATATGTTTCTGAAAAAAATACAATTTCTAATTTTCTTCATTAGATTATAATAATGTGAATACAAAATAACATAGTTTCAAATTTCACCAGACATTTGTAAAAAAAAAAAAAAATGTACACAGCTTTCATGAACTTATGATGTTTTTGATCAGTCACTTACTATCCAATACAGTTGTGAACAATAAAAAAAAAAAAACTATCTATATATACTATATAAAAATGAATGTTTGTCTGTATGTCATCCATGAACTCAAAAACTACCCGGCAGATTTGGCTGAAACTTTCACCGTTTGTTATTTTTGGTACTGGGAATGTTTATAGACCAGTTCGAAAAAAATCCGATCGATAGTTCCTTTTTTATTCCAATTTAAGTCACAATCCATTGGATAAATACGAATAAAATTATCGGCTGCAGAAATTAATTCGCGTGAAAACGTTCGGATAAATCTGCAACGGTCTACCTCTGACGTCACAAGAATGGGTGGAGCTACGTAACCTTCTGACGTCACATCGTTTTCCTTGCTAAGTTGATTTTCGCGTTTGATAATTTTTTCTTTTCGCTATTCGATCATATTTTTTTATTTATTTATTTCTCTTTATTTCCTTTTTATTATTGTTATAAAACAGAAAAGGAGTTTATTTTTTATAGCAATAATGGTTTTACTTCATATTTAATTAAAATATTATTTGTTTTTAAGACATAAATTTGGCGTTATAAAAATATGATTATTTTATTCGAAAAATGGGAGGGGGGGGGGAGATATCAAGAATAGTTTTTCAAGGTATTTACCAAAATATGTTTTATTTTAGCTATTTAAGGGAAACATTTTGTGGGGAAAAATAGATTTTAAAAAATGTCAAAATAAGTTTATCAAGTTACTCAACCATTATATTTTTATTTTAGCAATTAAATAAAATTTAATAGCTAAATGGGATAATTTAATAGCTAAGTTTATAGGGAACAATAGGTTTTAAAAGTCCGTGAAGTAAAACAGCTGACAAAAAAACAATGAAAATGGAAGAGCAGGATGGGGGGGGGGGCAATATTGTTATACCAAATCCAAATTATTTCTAAGAAATAAGAGAAAACAGAGGCATGGATTAAAACGAAAAATATACATTACTGAAGCTTAGTGCATTTGTGCTCAGGCATTCCAACTCCTTTAAATGACTGCTTTTGACAAAGATTCGGTTTTTTTTTTTTTTGTATTATTTTATGGAATAAACTAAGATGACTTTAATAAGAGTCCCCTGCTCGTTTCGCTACGCCGCAGACCCGGGTTTTATGCCAAAGTTCGGCACGGTCAACTCGGCCTTTCATTTCTTCAGTGGGTCGATAAAACGAGTACCAAGCGTGCTTGGAACCTAAACACTAGGGGTGCGCGTTCGGCTGACCGGAACATCTGATTTTAGCACCCCAGTGCCAATTGTTAGTTCATAAGTTTTGTTGATTTTAATTTCAAGGATATAAAGCTAGCAATACGTTTTTTAAATGAATAAACTTGTAAATATAGGATCGAATTGAAAAAGTTTAAAATTTCGGGGGAGAGGGAATGAAATGAGATGGAAGTGTAACTTTTTTTTTCTAGCAAATACTTGGTAATAGATTAATAGCAGATTAAAGTAACAGAAATAGCAATACCTCCGTAGTCAACGTGTTAAATAACACTAGCCTACACTCCAGGCTCCCTCGTCAAGGGCGCCCATATAGGGGGGAAAGTGGGAGCTCAACCCCTCCCCTCCCTTAGATATTGGAACCTCCTTGCTTTTAGTACTTTTTCTTTGCAAAAATGAAAAAACATTTCTTCTCTAGCCATCAATGAATAATTTATTAAAAATGTCACACTTCAAAAAGTCTAATCTGCACTGAAATCGGTTTCTATGGGGAAAATATATCCTGCTGAACCATGAAAAAATATCTGAGCGCCCCCTCCCCTATTTTTAAAATTATGCATATGGGCGCCCGTGTTCCCGTACCTACCGCTTACACATGGTTTCATTGGTCAGATAGGACCCTGGAAACAGTTAAGTTTCTTTATCCAGACCAGGAGCTGGGCAATCCCTGATCCAGCATCCTCGAAGATATCAATTTGGAATGGAAACTTGGAGGTCTTCGTGATCACGACTGATTAAACGTGACGTGAACCTGTCACCATTAGCGTACACGGAGGATATCCGACCAGCTACATCGAACCCGCGATCCTGCAGTTGCGAATCCAACGCCCTACCGATCAGAAGAATACGGCCACATGTTAAGAACATGCAAAGGTCGCTGTATCATTTACCTGGGGACCCTACTCAATGGACTTCTTTTTCCCACTAATGGATTTTACCGCAACGCTGTAATTGAATTCTTGACTTCAAAATTCAAATGATTGCCTGGGACTTGATACTGGATGTTATGTTTTGGATGTTGCGTGCTGGATAATGTTTTCGCTTAAAAAGGATGTGTGAAATCGAAAAGGTCGTTAATAAATAATTCGATTTCGAGGTGCATGGACGCTACCATCCAAGGGGAGGAACATGCTAGCGGAGGCTCGTGGACTAGAGGACATGGACGCGCCACCACCTAAGGAGGAGGGACATGCTCGTGGAGGCCCGAGGACCAGAGGACATGGGCGCCACCATTGAAGAAGATGGACACGCTCATGGAGGACCGTGCACCAGAGAAGTTTGCATCATATGTATAGAAAAATGCAATCAAAGGAAATCAATTATTGTCAAGTAAAAACAATAGGTTGCATCCATAGCCTACACACACGCAGAGGCCTACACGCACACACACGCCTGAACACACACACACGCGCCTGCACACACACACACGCCTGCACACACACACACGCCTGCACACACACACACGCCTGCACACACACACACGCCTGCACACACACACACGCCTGCACACACACACACGCCTGCACACACACACACGCCTGCACACACACACACGCCTGCACACACACACACGCCTGCATACACACTCACACACCTACATATACACGCCTGCACACAACAACATGCCTGCAGATAGACTTACATGCATACGCCTACATACACACACTAACTCGTGATTGCGAAAGACATAGTCAAAATTAAAATTAATTTTTATTTATTAATTGATTTTCCAATTTTTAAAAAATTATGTGAATAATTATTTATTCATTTAATTTATCTTAAAGCGACTTCTAAGTCGTATTTCTACTTAATTATTCAGTTCAAAAGTTACATTTTTCTGATCACAATATTTCTGCAGTTTTGTGTTTGCCCTCTGCTTAAAATGCAGTTATTTTTACTTTCTTTCTTATTCAGTAAAAGTAGTTAATTCTTTCTTATTTAGTATCATTAAAAACATGCTTAAAAATATTTTAAAAGTAAATAAGATTTTGTTTTTAAATTATTGCAACTTTTTTTTTAAAGTCGACGGGGGGGGGGGGGGGGACTTCTTGCCAATTCAGGTAAACATAAGCGATGGAATAATTTTAATCGTGATGTATTTTGCAGTTCTTTAAGATATTTTGTAATTTTTCAATATGTTTAATTAATCCAATTTAGTTTTTATAAGTCAAGGATGAAGAATGCCCCTAAAAATAATATAAACACCTAAATATAACAGAAAACATAGTGATATATGTTTAAATTTATTATAAATAACTAGTAAAAAAGTTAATATAAATAAAATGTTTTTTGAAAATTGTTTTTTGATTTTTTTTTTCAAAAGCCGTGAGGTATAAGAAAGCCTTCTTGCACCCCCCCCCCCTGCCGGCACCCATGTGCACATCTCTTATTTCCTGCGGAAATAATAGGCGTCACATCATTGTCGTACCAGTAAAATTACAAAAGTATAAGAAAAAAGAAATGAATGAGTTAAAAAAGAACAAAAACAGCGAGACTAAAACAACGCAAATCCGCTTATTTCAGACCGGCTGAAAAAAACGTAGCTCCACCCATTCCGATGACATCATAAGGCAACGTAGCTGTGACGTCAGTGGTAGACCGTTGCAGATTTATCCGAACGTGCGTGAAAGATCTCATTGATAAGAAGTTAGCTGATGCCATTTTTCTTGAGTTTGAACAAATAAATTCTTTCTTTATTGTTTTTATGGCTTTTCATGCAACGGGGGGATTTAAAACTTTTTCTACTTGATATTTTTAGCGATTGATTGATCTTGCAAACTGCGTGAGTACAAAATTTGAGTATAGTCACGGCTTCACTTGATACCTGAACCGATTATTATGAAAATTGCTATATATATGTATTTTTCCACGGAGAAGGTGCGTAATATGCTCATTGAAGCCACTCGCCACCATGTGGCTCTGCAGAGTAGCAACTTCTGCCCCGTTCAACCGATTGTCTTGAAAATCAGTATAATGATGTATTTTTTTTGTTGGCGTAGCAACGCACGTCGGGTACAGCTAGTATTTTATAAATAAAACTAAAATTTTTTTTAAAGTAGCGTAATGAAGCTAAAATTACAACAAATAAAAAAAATAAGATGACAAGCACGAAAATCATTATTTGCTTCTTGTCTTGCAATAATAAAATTAAGAGTTTCATCATTTGAATTAATTTAAAAAAGAGGGAAGAAAAATGTAAGTATCAGTATACTCATAAAAAAGAAAGCTTATCTTATATGTTTTCAAGACCTGAAAAGTCAAATGCAAACAATTCGTTTGTTGTAGTTAGTTAAGTTCCGCTCAACCCAACTGGATGTGCGCAGCTTAACACATTTTGTCAATTTTTCAGGAAAAATTGGTTATAAACATATTACCTTTTTGATTCAGAAAACTTATTTCAAACTCTAGAAATCCAACTTTGCATTCTATCCTCTAATGGGTCAACATAATGGAAAACTCACTCTTTTGTTGTAAATCTAACTATAGTAAAATCATTTATTTTTTTCTTTCAAACAAAGACTTGACATCTATTTCAACTTGTTGAAGCTCATTTGGCTGATCAGAACATAATTTATCAGTAGAGTTAGTTTATGTTTAGATGTTTGAGGTGTTATGTGGGTTACAAGTGCAAACTGATATTTCAGTTGTTTAGCATATTTACAGTATAGTGATTGTTTAAATCTATCACTCAAACTATGAAAAATTTTATTATGTTAACATGGTTTTGAATGTTTAAAGTTAATGTCAACAAAGTAAACATCATTTATATTGTTTTCATTGTGTTTATATTCTCATATGGATACTTGATCCCTGCGATCATGTATCCCTCTAAACGAAGGGATCAAGTATCCCTAATATGCGATTTTTAAACATGCTTGTTTTATTACTATGAATCAGTGGAAATTTACTAAAAATATATCTCAATTATTACTGTCTATACGTTTATATTACACTTCGGAATTTTTTTTTTTAAATTGTATTTAACGGATAATGTAAACTTCGGAATGTTTTCCTAAAAAAAAGTTTCCGTTACATTCAGACGATCATTTCTTAAGCTAAAACAAAATGGCTGAAAAAAAAAAAAACAAAATGTTGCCAGTTTATACGTACAAGTATAACTTTAATGTAATTGTCAGGTTTCAAATTTCTACATAATGATTTTGGTACATTTTTGGCTATGGGATCATGTATCCTAGGGATCAAGTATCCCTAGTCTCCCCTGCTATAAGAACAAGTTAAACATCAAAAGCTTTTAAAAAGTTTGTCTCTTGAAGTTTTGCATTAATATTCAGCATGCTATACACACATCGTGTATGCAGTAAAATAAAAAATAAAAGTCGATTACAAATGAAATAGTCATTCAAGTAACTTTCAGCCCTGTCAGTTGACTAAGTCACTTCAAAATTTTAGTACATTTGACTTCGTAAAAATTGAACTAGTTTTGGCAAATCTAACATGACATCGTCGTAATACTATGATTAGGATCTGTGTAACTTTCACAATGCTGCCAGTTAAAGTTTGCCCCAACTATAGAAGGCCCAGCGCTATACTCTATGGCAAGGTTATGAAACACGTTTTCTACAGTTGGGGCAAACTTAACCTGGCAGTATTGTGAAAAATACTCTAAGCAGTCAATGACTTTTGAACATATAGAAAGTTAAATTGTGCTATTGCAATTTGAGGACACTGCTAAAAAGTTCTGGGGAGCTCGTGAACTAATGGCTTAGGCGCTACTATTCGGCTTTTGTAAAATAAATCTTAATACATAAAAATCTTCTGTGCGGACGTTTGTCACCATAAAGTTTTTAAACGGCTGGACCGATTTTGATCAAATTTTTTGTGTGTGATTACGTTGTGTCAAGCATGGTTTCGAAGCGCGATGGATCAAATCGTAAACGTTTTTGTTAATTAATTTATTAATTTAAACATTGGATGGTTATGTCTCCCAAATGATTAATATTTATTTTAACCAATTGTTGAGGAAGAACTGAAATAAATATTTAACCCGTTGCAAAAGGACAATAAGAAAGCCAGTTCTGCTTTTTGTAATGAAATTTCCTGCTGTTATATGTCAATTGAGAATAAGTAAATCGTAGAGAGAGAGAGTGAAGCTTTCATTTCTCTTGAAAGCAACGATTTTAGGTCCCGTGGTATATTTTAAAGTAAAATACTGGAAGGCTCACGCAAAACGTGTGTTCTGTCGTCGTAGTTGAACCATGTGACCTGATCGGCGCTTTAGGTTTTCCTAACCAAATGATCAGAAAGTACCGTACCTAGCAACATTTCTTTCTCGGCTCAAATCCATCTGAGTTTTGGCACCAATGTCAAGAATACTTCAAACTCATCAGTACATTATTAAACGAAAAGATGATGGAATTTAAAGACGAAACAAATTTTATTTTCGTCCAGATAAATTACAACAGAGTAATTCTGTACACAGAAGATCAGTGCAGTGGAAGATCTTTAGCTTTATTGGAAAGAACAAATTATTCAATATATGAAGTTTTAAAAGTTTTTGTTTAAAAGATCGGACCGCTTATCGGTCGGAGTTGGCTTCGCTTACTGATCGGCTGGATTACAGTAACGTGGTGATTTGGCGACTTTGGCTATAAACAATAGAGTTGCGTGATCATTTGTTTACATTTTAAAGCTACTATTAATGTAATTTATTGCATTTTTTGTTTATTTGGTGAAATATTTCAAATAGCAAAGAATTGTTTTTCGTTTTTAAAGTATTTAGTAGGGTTCGACCGATGGCATTTTTGGCCGATGGGCCGATGCCGATTGTTGGCCGAGTGTTCAAAGATGGCCGATGGCCGATGGCCGATTGCCGATACCGTTGGCCGATGGCAAAAAAAAAATCTAACAGAAATAAATTGATAAGACTGTCAGGGATTTAAAGGATCATCGATTCATTTCACTTTACTTCCTTTCTACGAATAAAGAAGTGTAATCACAAAAAAAAAATAATAATAATAAGATTTCTGCCTAAATTTCTATTTTACAATCACCCAATTTAAACTTCACAAGTTTTTTCGGCACATCTGTACATGCATATGTACCTAAGAACATATAGATGACCGAAATATTCATTTTGAACGCCTCCTTAGTTAATTATTGCAAATTATCTTGTGATGTCTTCATGCGCGTAAACTATCGTCACTCAAAAACGTTATGAAATAGTAAGTTGAAAACTCAAACGTACGTAGTATGATCTAAAAGTTCGAGGACAAGTTGTATAAAACCCTACAATGAATAGTTCACATTATCGAAGTACATTTATCTACAGAATAGTCACCTTGAACGACTATGCACTTCTGCCAACGTTCGTATAGCTTTTAGAAGGACTCCTGGAAGACATTTATCGCAACGTCCTGTAAGGCCTCTTGCGCTGCTCCTTTAACTTCATCGTGGGGAATAAGGCGACTTTCATGTTGAGGATGCACGGTTCGATTGGTCAATACTCTGATATGACAAACAAATAACATAACGTTTCGTCGGACTTAGCTCCGTGTGACTTTTACCTGTTCCCAGCAAAAAAAACATTTGCATGGACGCCGCTTTCTTCCGTTAGGAGAAGATAAAACTGCATCACAGAAGGTAGCGAAAAATGGCTTCCAGGAGTGCTTCCAAAAGTTATATGCATACTGGCAGAAGTACATAATCCCTCAACATGACCTTTTGAAGGTGGATGTGCTTCGGTAATTTGAATTATTCTGGGAGGGATTTTATACAGCTTGTCCCCCCAACTTTTGGATCATACTACGTACAATCTGTATAGGGTGTAGTTGTGCTTCTCCTTTTTTGTCTGCTGTATGATGGAAGACAAAGAACAAAAGCCAAAAAAAAAGAAAGAAAAAAGGAAGAAAAACAAAGAGACTGTTTAATAACCAATTGATTTCTTTTTATTTTTAATTGAACATACAACTAAGATTTTAGTAATATTGTAATAATGTATTGATTTAGGTACACTAAATGTAGTTAAAAAACATTAAATTATGCTGTTTAATCATTCATAAAATATTAAGAATAAAACTATGAAACCGTCAACAAATTACGCAATTAAAGTGGAAAGATTGCACGTTGACATTTTTAGTCATCAAATTAAACAAAAAAGGTAACAGATAAATTACATTACTAAATCATAATAGGAATATTTTTATACTTATTCAAAATTTATGAATAGAAAAGTTTGCATTTTTCACAAAAGCTATGACAGGGACATAAATTTTGCGGAAAAAAGAAATAGCCATGAAAAGAGCGAGGTTCTTAAAACGCAGCTACAATAAACAAACTCAATATTTACACCAAGTTAATAACTGAATACATATACTACTTAATCTGATGTTTGCACATGTAATATTGAACAATTTGATTGTTTAATCTGTTATGAAGAACTAAAACAAAGTTTTAATTGAATTTTTCAATTTAACAATAATTTTCTGAAATTTAAGAAATTGTATAATAGAAAATCCTTGAAACTTTTTTATAACATATTATTAAAAATATGATGGAAACGAAAATAACTTATTCATTGATTTTATATAAATACATAAAAATAGTTTCTTACATCAGAAAAAAAAATCGATCGCAATGATGCAAAAAAGATGGCTCATTACGAAATATAGGTGAAACAAGTATAAGAAATACGCAAAATGACATTTCTTGACCAAAATAAATAATCGTTAAATATTTAAGAAATACTTGAAACGACGAGGGTGGTTTAGGGGGGTTACCCTCTGATTTTGGAGTAACTCACAACATTACACTTCGGCCCCCAACTTCGGCCTCATTTTTTTAGTACAGAACCGCTACCACCAACGCCTCGGAAGAATTTCTGAATCTACTTCAGCACTTCTGAAGAAAACATTCAAAAGTCTCTTCGATTTCCGAATTATGTCGCCATTCAAAACGTCTTTAATCAATTTCTTACATTAATGCTCTAAATTCTTCCTAAACAATAGATAAAGCTTGAAAAAAAAAGAAAATCCCTAATTTTATGAATGGTGTTAGTTTTAAACAACTCAGAAGTACTAGAGTTTAATTTCAGAAATTGAGGGAGTGGGAGGAGGGGCACGCAAGTGTTCTCGGAAAGACACAAAATAGTCGTTCATAATGATCATAATCATTGAGCAGAAAAACCCTTTTAAAACTTGCACCCAAGTTTGTTTTGACATGCAGTGGCGGATTCAAAATATAGCAAATCTTGCAATTGCACGAGAGGCCCCATAATCATAGGGGCACCGTAGGAGTTACAAAAATGGTTATGATAAATGTTTTACAACTTCTGTGATAGAGAAATAGGGCCCCAAAATGTATTTCGACGGGCCTCAAACTTGTAGCTCCGCAGAAGCGATATAGAAAAGACTGCATTACTTTTATTCATATTACAAATATCGAAAAATTATCATCGGTTCAACGGGAATCTAACAAAATGAAACAAAACCGGTTTCGCTATCTCATATTTGTTTCCATGGTCTCCAATTCGGCATTATATCACCAAAATGATCGTCAGTCTGAGACGCTATATTAGTTTTGCGTTGAAATAAGTAATTAATAGCCACAAAAATTGAGTAAATAGGCTTTTTGAACACCCCCGATCGAAAACAAAAAGGGAAGTGCACAACTGAAACGTACGCACACCCCACATGCGAAAATTTAGCCTTCTACAGCTTACCATTTTTGAATTATGACTTATAAGAGATACATACGTACATCCAGCCGCAAGAAACAACGCAATAATAAACTTGTTTGGTACCTGAATGCAGTAATAAAAATTCTTTCAGCCGTGACTAAAATAGAAATTCATACTGAAGTCTAAGGAAAAAATTTTATATGAAAACAATAACTTCCTTTACTTTGTATTAAAAAGTAAAACAACAAAGGTCCTTTTTTTTTTCAAAAACATCGGCCAATTCCATCGGCTTTTCGATGTTTTTTAAGGCCGATGTGCCGATGTTTCCTGCAAGTTAGCATCGGCCGCCGATGCCGATGCCGATGGCTAAATTGTTGAACCATCGGCGCCGATGCATCGGCCAGGCCGATGCATCGGTCGAGTCCTAGTATTTAGTTGAATAATGTTTATTTTACATCGAGAGGGGGGAGGGATAAGTGATTTTCGCTTATTCAGAGAACTGTTTTTACCTTTATCCGTTTTTTAAACGATATAATTTCGATTGTTTTATTCTTTTTTATATGGGGGATGTTGCAGCGGAATTTCTTGTTTGTTCTACATGGGTAGTTATTTTTCTACACCCAATATCAGACTACGCTTTTTATCCTTTGAGTATGGCTGAAGGAACAAACCATCAAGTACGGGAGAAAAAATATAGTTGATAAAATAACTGCTCAGTGGGCATTAGATAAGTCAAGTTGTAGTAAATATACGCATTCTGACATCAAGCAGCATTTTCTTTTTACTTATTTTTTTTCAACAAAACGGTTCAAACACTTGATTTTTTATTAAAATTTTTTAACTTTTTAATTTATAAAGTTTGAACAGAACAACGTCTGTCGGGTCCTCTAGTAAACCTATAAACAGCAATTGAGGGTGAGACAGAGAGAAGCAAAGTGGAGTAAGGGACAAAATCAAAAACTTGGAGAAAACTAGTACAAATGGTAGGTGGACCTCTCTGTCTTCTGGCAATAGATAGCCCAGGTAGCCCCTAGTAGGTGCTGCTGTACAGCATGATTTAGAGAGAAAAAAATTAATGAAAGCCTACCTAGGATGTGAACTTTAAACGCGATTTACTCGAAATTCACATTCCTTTGCTTCTCACTGCCTCAACTCTATAGTGTTTGGAAGCTGTTTTAAAATCTGTTGAATACATATAGTTACGGAAGGCCTCAACGTTCGAAACTTTGCTTGATTTCAAGTGAATCAAGATGTTTTGCTATGTGGGCCGTTAGAACAGGAATATTATGAATGCTTAAAAAAAAAAAAACAAGCTCTCGAATACTACCAGCGTTTTTGCAGATCGCTCACAAAAGAGACGAAAAAGTTCATCGTAGCCGTAACTTTTGGCCTGACCTCGACCATGCATTAAAAAGTAAACACGACACTGCAAACAAACATATTCAAGCTGCTGGGGGGGGGGGGGACGCTTAAGTCAGGCACGTAATAGTTTCATCCAATGGACTCTCACGTAATTTGAGGAAGGGAGCCTAAGAATAGAGCTTAATATATCAAGCTGAAAAAGAGTTTTTTGGTCGCCGATTTATGCTCCGACCCCAGGGCAATATTCTGAAAGCTCGCCTGCTATCTTCATAAGGCGGCATTAAGACGTTGCACGTGGGTGAGCATATAAATTTAGGGCATTAATATTTGTGAGTCGGGAAAGGCCGTAAGCGTGAGATAGTCGTTGCGTTTTATCATTTACGATGTATCCAGTGGAAAACAAAGTGCTTCTAATCGCCAGGGTGACATGTGATTCTTTGTTATTGTTGCCGCCGTCTTTAGTGCGCACGTCTTGGCACAGAACGAAACATAACATGTGGTCAATTTTGCAGAGTTTTTTTTTTTTTTTTGTATCATATGATTTCGTAAAAAAATGGTCCATTTATGTTTGAATAGGGGGGTCTACAAATGATGTCACTCTTTGAGGAGGAGGGGGCTTTGTGATATTGTGACAGTTTGTGACGAGGGTGAGGGAGGAGGTAACAGGAATATACCTCCATTACTACATACTCTACATATACCCTATAATATATGATATCACGCATTTTGTTCAAGAGGTTAATCAAAAATAACGTGACATGTGACAAAGAAGGTGCGGGAGTATGGTAAAGTGTGACACTCGGGGATTTTCTCCCAGAAAATTTTCAAAATTGATTTTTAAAACTAAAATTTGAACAATATTTGGTGACATCAATGTTCGGGTAATCTCATCCAGAATGTTTTGAAATTGAAATCTTAACGATGAGGCAATCTTTGATAATAAAAAAAATGCGGGAGAAGTTGCCCCCCCCCCCCCGAATCGCCGCTACTGATATAAAGTATAATCCTGAGAAATAAGGTGGAAGGACACTCGCATATACAAACATAAGAATTATTGAAGTTAAAAAGACATTGGAAAGGGGGGAGGGGGGGAGTTTGAGCTATAAAATAGCGGAGAAACTCTCCTTCAATAACAACATCACTGCATTAAAGCAATTTTAGGCGTACAAATACAGTTTACTTGATTTGAATAGTAGTAAGTGCTAGTCATCTTTAAAATTTTATATACAGTCGACTCGCGCTACAACGCGATTCGACTTACGCGAAATGTCTCTAACGCGAGTTTTTCACGAGTAACGAGTTTTAGAGCAAACGCGAATTCCTCGCCCACAACGCGAAATTTTTCGGCAGAAAAGAAAATTAATTCATCACTCTTTCTTGTTCTTCCTCTTCTTCTGATGAGTTTCCTGACATGCATGCGGTGTCAGGGGAAGACGGATAACAATCTGAACGTGCAGCCTAAACCGTCTTCTTCATATTTTAAGTTATAAATGAAGTTATTGTATCTACTGTACACTATTAATATAGCGCTGCATCTTATTATTACTTCATACTGTACGTACCGTACAGTTTTATTTTATGTCTCTTTTTTCTCCCATTGATCATTGATTTTGTGCGTCGTAGCAATATTGTTTCGTTGAATACATATTTTGTATTAAAAATTCACTTCATGTAAGAAATGTGAATATATAGTGAAGAAATGATTAAAACAGTTTGAGAGGTGTTTACAACTGCCTAAAATAATTGGATATGTTTGTAAAAAATTCGTATGCTTACCCTTTTCCACAATGCGAAATTTTGACTTACGTGAGGGGTCTTGAAACGCATCCCTCACATAAGTCGAGACTCGACGTATAACTCGTTTCAAAATATATACGTCACGCTGGGGGCGACCACCCCCACTGCCTCCCGTGTCTGACTAAATGACTCCCCCCTCCTCTGACACTGACTAACTACACCTACCAATTATTTTCCGAATCTGGGCCAAAGGGTAATGCATATTATATCGAAATCCAACAAAAAAGCGCACATAATGCAACTGCATTAACTTCTCAAAGACAGCAGGCAATTACTTACCCTGCAGCCTCCCCCCTCTTCCTCTTCTCAGTCGTGTAGGCCTTCAATTTTCAAGTTGAACCGAACTAGAAATTGCAATACCGGGCCAAAAATTCAATACCGGTATTCTGTATTTTTAAAACGTGATACCGGAATACCGGTATTAATACGGGTATTTGAAATTTCTCAAAAACTGCTTGAAAACATATTGTTTCGTTGCCAGATTTCATAATTTTGTACAAAAATTGCATTATTATGAAAACGTATTGTGAACAAATCTTTACCAATAATTAAGCTGAAAGTCCCTCTGTCTGACAGGATCTCTGTGACGCGCATAGCGCCTAGACCGTTCGACCGATTTTCATGAAATTTGGCACAAAGTTAGTTTGTAGCATGGAGTTGTACGCCTAGAAGCAATTTTTCGAAAATTCGATGTGGTTCTTTTTCTATTCCAATTTTAAGAACAAAATTCTCATAAGATGGTCGAGTAAATTACGAAATTATCATTACGTGGAACCGTAACATGGGCACAAGCCAATTGGCGAGAAAATTCACCATACATTATTTGTAAATATACAGGCGAACCAAAAGATCTTTTAATTTTATATTACGGGCAAAGCCGTGCGGGTACCACTAGCATAAAATAAAGGAACAAATGTCACAATAAAAAATCAATACTAGTAAAGAACATAATGCATCTATTGAACTGTCTCTAAGTTTGGAACTCATTTTAGTGCTCAACTTTCCCACAGTTCAAACTACTCTTTCTGAATTCGTCCAGGTCTATGGTACTGTTAACAATGAGTGATACGCCAATTGCCTAAAAGTATTTTATCTTCAAAAAAACTCGGTCTGTTGCATGTCATTTTTGGACAAACCCTTTTGTGTGTGTGTGTGTGTTTCTTTCCTATTATGTGTATTTCTATTATTTTTTTAATTTAAAGCTAGTTGAAATTCCTTTCCAGAGAGACGATACTTTTCCAATATTAGCATCATTTTCTCTTGAATAGGAGGGATTTGTGTTTACTTTTTATTAGTTCTTTGGTTTGAAATTTACGATAAACTTGGCTAAATTTGATCTTGTTGGTTTCTCTTATTCGTTTCAGCTTTCTTTTCAAAATTCTTTGCATTTATAATTATGTAAATATCTGAAAATATTTTTGAATTCGTGGAACATATTTATGCTTTTCCTTTACGCAAATTTTCAAGTCAATATATAATTTCTAAATATTATCTTGCCAAGTATGAAACCAAATATCTAGACGGCGCAACAAACCAATACTGGTGCCAACAAATTGCCATTTGTAATACTAACAAGAAACAATTTTCGTCAAAATTTAGTACAGTTGAGACAAATAATTAAGAAAAAAATTCAAAGCATTCCTGTAATTGATGGTTTGAATAAATTATTCATCGGAAAAAGGAAGAGCAGCATTCAAAATTATACTCGAAATTAACTTTCCCAAACGGGGAAATGAGCGATCAGAGAATTGGAAAAAATAAATACATGGTGCACAAAATACTTTTGTACAATGATATTCTTTTAGTTCATTTTTTCGAAGCTAAATTTTTGCATCAATAGATTGATTTCGGTTCAGTATCATGGGAAAATAAATATACATTTAAAGTATAAGTAGATATTTAATAAGTTAAATTGAAAATTCTTGAATTATTTATATTGAACTATTTATTATTTTCAGCTAATACCGAAAATACCGGTATTTTCCTCAGCAAATAGCGGTATTACGAAATTGCAAAATCGCTCGAAATACGGGTATTCGGTATACCGGTATTGCAATCCCTAAACCGCACCATAACTGCAGACTGTAGCTAGCGAGATATATTTACTTTATCTACCAGTTTGTTGACCATGAGAAGCAGGGTTGCCAGATTTAAGAACAGTAAATACGGGACAGGCTTCTAGGAGTAATAGGGGGGGGAGGGGTATTTTTGAGACGTCTATTCATAATAAGTCTGAAAAATTCAATCACAAGAAATCTTTAAACTTCGCAAAATGTCGCCTATCAAAATAAAAAAAATCGTTTTCATTGCGATTGATTGACGAAGCATGCGCAGAACTATATTTCCAGCATTAATCAATGAGCAAAGAAGCAACCATACGGCTCCTCAAAACAAAAACATACAAACCAAATCAAAACGAAAACTATTTTTGCGATTGCTGCCACATGATTTTCTTTCAGAGCTCATTATTTCACATTTTTTGTTTAACTTTATTGTTTCTCCATAAAATAATGTCTCGTTCTGTAAAATATTGTTATCAGCTAGAATGCGGGACTTAAGCCGTCCCGCAGTGAAGTTCTCTGGGATGTGGGACAATTTTTCAAAATACGGAACTGTCCCTTGAAATCCGGGACGTCTGGCAACCCTGATGAGAAGACATCTACCTCATTCTCATTATGGGGGGGGGGCGGGGAGGAGACTTTGTGGACTGATGAGTCCATAGAGAGGACAAAACGGCAGTCTCAGGATGTGGTAACCGTGTTGTCGGTATAGTGTATGTAATTTCAGATTACCCAAGCCCAGAAACACAACTATATATACTCCATCTTCCCTTGATTCCAAAATTCTTCCGTTGTCTTGTGTCTAAACTTATCACTAAAGAATAATTTTATCAACAAAAGCTTATGGCTGCTTAAATCGGATGAAGGTTTCATGTTGCAACCTTTGAACTAAGCAAAACATTTTTTATTTATTTCACAACTTATCAACTTAATAAAAACTAGGATGCTTTATTTTTCAAAATTATTTTCTTTTTAATGGATATAAGTACGTAATATATAAAATATTTTTTAAAAAATTGAGAAGATTTGATCTTTCTTTTCTTTCGAATCACATTAAATTTTAGCTTCAACGAAAATTATTTAAAAGATTTATTTTTAGACCGGACACAACAACTAAACTCGGTCTATGAGAATCAGCAAGTTAAGTTCGAAACATGTTTCTCATTTCCGTTCCGTTTACATTACTTCATCCGCCAATAGTTCCCTGAAACATGTTTCGAAGACGAAAATGATTATATTAATTTAATCTTTGTTTGTTGCTACTGAAAACATAAATACCGTGTTAACCAACAGAGCAAAACATTCTCCCGCCAAAACAAAACAAAGCAAAGCAGAACAAAACCTTGCATGTTTCACGCTATTCCAACATGTATCTCAGAAGACACGATCTCATCTAATTCTCATGGGTTTAACAAGATATAAATAATAATTTACTCCTGGCCCAATAAACTTTGAAGTGCGTTTAAAACAGACGGTTCTCTAAACGACTATATAGAGCAGAACAAATTGCAACTGCGAAAGCTAAGCTTACAAAATATATGTGTTTGTTTCGTTCACTGGATGTGAATAAACTTATTAATTCATCACATAACAAACCGAAAGGTAACAACGTTTAAATTACCAAGCCGCAACACCTGAACTTTACTACAAACAAAGAGGGAAGTAAAGCACTAATGAGCCAAGTTGAAAAATGTTTACTATCAAAGCCTAATTTCTAACAAAAAATGTATAAGAGCTCTGTAGTTTTCAGATAGGCTGCGGAGTCGATGAGAAAATGACCGGCTCAGACAGGGGTGCCCCCTAAAGGCAAAGGCACCCCCCCCCCATAAACTACGCAAAGGCCCCCGCCAAATTTGGGAAAATATCCCTCAAAACACCCCTTTAAAAATTTCAATGGCACAGTCTGCTCCATGACCCCCTTAGTTGGGTACCCCTGGGGGTGCCCACAGGGGGGGGGGATTATGGCTCAAGTTGCGCCATCCAAATTTGGGGGGGGGGATTTTTAATTTATTTATTTAAATGTATTTATCGATTTATTTTTAATTTGAATTTTTTTTTAAATTTTATTCTGTTTATATTTTATTTCATTTATTTAGTTTGTGTGGGTGAATGTCATTGGCGTAGCACAGTATATCTAATAAAATAAAGTACCTGGGCGACCGAGCCTTGCTCAGGTTTAAAAGAATTATTTTTTGTCAACTTGTGTTTTTAACCCCCAACACACAAAGGAAGGGGGTTCTAAGTTTGACGTGTCTGTGTTGTGGCAGAGCTGTGGAGTCGGAATGATTTTGGGGTAAAGGAGTCGGAGTCGTTCGAAAATATGCCGACTCCGGGTTTCTTTTTTTTTCTTTAATTTTTCACTGACTCTGCTTGCAATTTTTAAAAAACTGACTACCAATTTGATACATGTATAAAGGCCTACTAATAGGAAAATAACTGCCATTGTGGCAACCAGCTGGCTTGATTGTTTATCGAACTTTATGTAACAGCTACCTTCGCTGCAGTCTCCTAGTTTGCTTATTTTTTAACTTTGTTTAACTGATAGCAACTCTCAGCAAACAGTTTTGTTGTCTAACACTTTATAACTAATCACTTTCACATAAAAATAATAATAGATTTTTTACCTCGATCTCAGTTATAAAATAGTAAAAGGAATGTATCGCTTGAGCAAGTCGGGAAACTTCTGACGGTCTTGGTCAATTCAAAGAAGTGTTGGCACGAAAGCGCAAATCCAGAAATCCGATAAAATAAAATATAAATTATTTTTCTTAATCTAAAGACTTTATCGAAGAAAACCAGGTTATCCCTAAAAAGTACAGAATAAAATCAGTACATGATTTATTGGTTACAACACTCAATAATTGTAGTTAATCCTAAAATCTTCATATTACAGTTAGCTCTTAAAGCTGCCAATAAAACTAAAAATAAAATTGAGCCAAGAAATGTATGTATAGTAAAAGCTATTTGTTCAAAGATGTATACCTCCGCATTTTGTGTAAAAATTGCTCCAGACGTGTACCCAACCCCAACCTCATCCCATAATATAGTGCAATTTTTTCGTCGAAATTTTTTTAAGATTAAATTTAAGCTTTATTATTGGGATTTTTTTTTCAGAATTAAGGTATTTCAATTTTTATACACTCTGAAATTAAGTTGAAATGTCACCCAGCAGATGGGTGTGTCACCCGGGAGGGGGGGGGGGGCGCCCCTTCAAGAAAAGTTTTTTGCCTTAGCAAAAAAAAAATTTCTCTCTCAAGGTACAGCCTGAAAAATTGAAAGCACAGGATTTGATCAACAACTATTTGTTAAACATTAAAAAGGAGCAAATTAAACCTTTTCAATTTTTTAAAATTGGGATTTAAAAGTAATCTCATTTTAGAAATCGCAACTATTGGCTAACTAGTAAAAATATTCGGCGTTCCTTGGGTCAGTAATAATTGTGCGAAACAGTCGCTATACTTTCTTTCGTTTTCTGTTTTAACTGAAAGAACTTAAAACACTTCGCTTTGACGTGATTAAAAATAGAGCTTCTTCCTTACCCATAAAAGTAAAATAGCAATAAGTATAAAGAACGAACAAGTACAGTGGCGTAGCTAGACCCGACTTTCGTTATTTTATATATATATATATATATATATATATATATATATATATATATATATATATATATATATATATATATATATATATATATATATATATATAATCGCTTGGAATTTTTCCTTTTCTTCTTTTTTTTTTCTTTCTCTTCTCTCTTCTTTTTCTCTTTTTTTTGAGACTAACTTTTCGGGGGGGGGGTTTTGTCCCCAAAACCCCCCCTTAGCTACGCCCCTGAACAAGTATTCATTTAGAAACGAAAGCACGTATTGAAGCATATAAAATTTGAAGAATTTCCAAAATATGAACTAACAAAAACAAAGTAAAGATAGTAAAAAAAACCGTGCTCTTTATTTAATTAAATAGTACACACACAAACAGAAGAAAAAAATGCTCTCAAATATATTTCCCTAAGTGTGCAAAAAGTAAAGTTTCCAAATATTTAAATGACTTTTAATTTATGTTTGCTTTCGGAGAAGCCTTGATTCAAAATTTTCGTTAATCATTTAATGGGGAAATTACATGAAATTTACTGTCGAGCTTTCCCAATCTTTTGATGAAGAAATTGGTTCGGAGATACATCATGTGACTGGTGTGAGGCTTGGCGAAAACTTTTGCTGCATGGTTGCTAGATGGCGGCATTATCCATAGTTTGGTACTCGACATTTATTTTAAGACGTAATGGATTTTCATTATAATTTTTTTTTTTCCAGGTGCAGAGATTGAACTGTTTTTCTTTCAGTTATGAATTATTTTCACCCCTGCAACTCCGACTCCTTTACCCCAAAATTAGTCGGAGTCCGATTTTGACTTCGCAGCCTTGGAAGAGTAGCGAATTCTGAGGGAAAAACCGACTCTTGGAATTTTAAAGCCTGCCACTTCCGGCTCCGACATTTTACCAGGGCTGCGGAGTCGGAAGGAAAATGGCCGACTCCGACTCCTGGATTTTGAAACGCCCAACTCCGACTCCGACTCCGGATTTTTTTTAATTGTATTTTTTCAACTCCCTCTCTCCATTCAAGGGAAGGGTGAAAACCTCTTAACAGAGATTGAAATATTAAATTCCTTTTTATGAAAATTTCGCATTTTATTTTTTATTGTAAACCCAAGACGCCATACAACGTTAGAAATTCAATTTAGACTTAAAAATCCCTTTTAAAAATTTTGAAAAGGATTATCTGTAATTTTCCCCCCTTTAATGTTTAACAAATAGATATTGATCAAATCGTGTGATTTCAATTTTTGAAAGCTGTAACTTGAGAGAAAAAAAAACCTTTTCTTCTAAATCCAAGTTCTTGAGAGGGGGTGGTTTGCCCCGGGTGACACCCATCTGGTAGATGACACCCAAAGTTAATTTCAGAGTTTATAAAAAATATAAATACACTTTAATTCTGAAAATTTTCGCGAATATATTTTAAATTATATTTCATCAATAAAATTTCAACGAAAATAGGGCACTATACGTCAGGAGCTAATTTTACACAAAACGCGGCGGTATACAAATTTGTACGGATACCTTTTACTATACCTATATTTCTTCTTCGCTAAATTTTTAATTTTAATTTTATTGGCTGCTTTAGAATTAACCTAAATATGAAGATTTTAAGATTAACTGCAGTTCTTGAGTGTTGTAATCAAGAAATCATTTACACTTATTTTGTTCCATACTTTTTAGTGAGAACCAAGCTTACAGAAATAGTCTTAATAAAGAAAAAAACATTAGATTATTTCATCGAATCTTTTGGATTCGTGCTTTCGCGCCAGAACTTCTTTGAATTTGCCGATCACACTTAAACGTTTCAACTTTAGCTACGGGCGTCGACTTACTAATTTGTTACGTTTCTTTTACTATTTTATAACTGAGATAGAACAAAACACTATATTTCTATTTTTATTTGAAAGTGATTACTTGAAAATGTTAGGCAACAAAACCGTTTGCAAACAGTTGCTATTAGTTAAGTTAAAAAGCAAGCTAACTAGGAGACGGCTACAGAAAGTTCGGTAAACATTCAAGCTAGCTGATTGCCATAATGGCAGTTGTTTTCTCATTAGTATCTATATATACATGTAATCGAACCAATTGGTAATCAGTTTTTAAAAAATGCAAGGAGAGTCATTGAAAAGGCATGGGCGGATTTATGGGAGGGCAGAGGGGGGCAATGCCCCCCCAGTTTTGGGAGGACTTTATGTAGCAACAAACACATCTTCCAAAATCTTAACACAAAAAAATCTTGACTTTTTTTTTTGAATAGTTCAATGAAAATGAAGAGAAAAGGAAATGTCCTATTCTGATGGGGGAAAAAAGGAAAAAAAAAGGACATTAAATACAAATAGTACAGCTGTCACTGGGGTGCTGAAAATGTGTCTAAATTCACTATTTTGGACTGAAAACCATTTGGGCAAGTATATGAATTAAAATATAGGCTAAACGAGCTATACATCAAGCTGCAACACTCTTAATAATTGACGATTATTTTAACAAATTAGAACCTAAAGCAAAGGGGAAAAACTCCCCCCTCCCTTATTCGCGTTACAGAACGGTCTACTCGTTATGATTTGTGTCCACATTTCAAGTATTTATTTGTGCATAATATTTATGTTCTTAGTATATTAATTGGCCATTTGAGAAATTCTAAAAAACATAAGTTTTTTTTCCCAAATAGAAAATAAACTTATGTTTAGTATATGCGACAGTATGAGAATAAATACTGTCGCAAACTGAATAAATTTCAGTAATCTGAGTGTTCTGATTAAATAAATTTTTTTACTTAGAGGGAGAGTACAATTTTACTTACTTTATAAATACTGTTTAAAAAGCAAGGTAAGTCATAATCATCTAAGTCTAAGTGAGTCAGCCCTTTTCATAATTGAAATCTAAATAATTGAGTCATCAAAAGATTTGGAAAAATTTCCTGAAATTTTATAAAAGTCTATAAAAACCTAACAAAGATTAGTAAAATCGTAAAAATCCTTTAACCGTAAAAAATGACGAATTTTCGTAAAAATTACAAAAAAATCAAGCAAAAATTTACAGGTAAGAGTGAATTACAAACAGGGTAGAATTTTCCTATAAGATAAACAAGCTGTTGCTTATATAGGGCTCCTGCTTTGAAGTGGGTCCCTAACTCCCCCCCAAAAAAAAATTCATGATTCGTTCCTTAAAAAATGGAAATTGCTTGAAAAAACTAATTTCATTTTTAAGTGCTTGAAAACCTTGAATGTTTGGAAACGTGTGGCTACAAACCTTAAATTTTAAAATTTCTAACAAATGGTAGAGGGGGAGGAATGCCAACATATGTCAAATTCAGCTCCTTGCCACATCCTGTATTAAAAATGTAAAAATCATGGTTCTCACGTTTGTAACATATTATTTGAAATAAATTTTTGTGACTCACATGTTTCATATCTTGCTATTTATTCAATCCTGAATGCAGTATTTTGGAAATTCTTTTGTATTGATTGCTTTTATCTTACTTCTTCTGCATATTGTCTATCTGTTTAGCACGGAAAAAAATACACACTACTTCTATTTCTTTTCGTTTTCTGCCCCACTTGCAACTGAAGAAAAGTTGTTGTCATGAGAAATCTATGGTTTCTTTTTTCTTTTAAATTTAAAATAGCTATTTCTCACAAAGTTAGAACAGGACTGTAAAAATTTACAATCAAGTACTAAAATATCAGAGACTGGAAAGTACAAATGAAGTGCATTAAATAATTTTATTTATTCTAAAGTCCTTGAAAATAATTAGATAAGTCTTTGAAAATCCTAAGCAAAATGGGCTCCAATTACTTCTACTGCATATTGTTAATCTGTTTAGCCAGGGAAAAAAAATGATACACCTCTATTCCTTTTCGTTTTCTGCACTACTTATAATTAAAAAAAGGTTGTTGTAATGAGAAATCTACAGTTTATTTTTTCTTTCAAACTTAAAATGGCCGTTTCTTACAAAGTTTGAACAATACTGTACAACTGTATAATTTAGTTATCAATTTCTATGTCTATCCAGTTAACCTTTATAAGGCTTCAAAATGCAGAATTTTATATCCATTTTACAAAATTTCCTCCGGGGGAGAAACCCCCGGCCCCCTAAAATTGGAGATATTCTGTTTCCCACTTAAAAGGGAGCCCTGCCTCACTCTCTTAATAGCTCCCTCCCTTAAGGTCGATTAAATAAGGACAGCATGAAAACACACATTAATGAAAACCACGCACAAAAAAGTAAAGCATGGACTTATGCATCACAGGAAACAGACAAATACATAGAAGTAGGGGGCAATAAAAATGTTGCTAAAAAAAAAAAAAAAATCCTGCCCCCCCCCCTGGAACTCAGTCCTAAATCCGCCTATGTGAAAAGGAAAGAAAAAAAGAAGCCCGGAGTCGGAGTCGGCATGTTTTCTAACGACTCCGACTCCGACTCCTTTACCCCAAAAGCAGTCCGACTCCGACTCTTCGACTCCGACTCCGACTCCACAGCCCTGCATTTTACGGTAAAAAAATACATACATCGTGGACACCATTACAACGTTTTGTCGTAATTTTACGGATTTTCAGGGATTCTTTTTCACTGTTTAGTTCTATACATAAACCCTCCGGAAGTGTAGAGAATTAAGTTTAATGAACTGATTGTTAAAAAAAAAGATTTGAAAGAAGGCTTCACTCGTAATCATTAGCTGTTCTCCTTAGTTTACGATTAGAAGACAGTTACGCCAAAAAAAAAAAGAAAGAAAGAAAGAAAAAGAAGACAAATCTGCAAGAATGATTACCAACTTAGTCCGGTAATGCCACAGCATTTGAATTGAACCGGAAGAAAGATCATCTGCGACGTCAGAGTAGCGACATGTGTCAGAATTTAATCTGGATAAACCAAAACTCTTTTTTGTGAATTTCGGTTGCTAGCGTGTGTTTGTATAGCAGAGGGCGCGGGGCTCACTTTACGCTCGGCCGCGTGGCGCAAAAAATGACCGGAAAGTTTTTGTCGAGTGCGGAAACGCGATTCGAGGTCGACCAACCTCGGCTTTTGTCTCGAAGTTCTTCTTTTTCGCCCTAAGTTTTTTTCTTTTTTATTTTCAAATTTTAATTTTGTTGCCCACCCAGTATTCAAAATAAAGATAGTAAGACACGTCATGCGTTCTTTGGATTTATTAGTGTGTAGTAGGGCTGGGCGACAGGGGTGCCCATCCCCCCAAGTTCGATGACGCAAACTCCCCCCCCCCCCGCATTTTTTCAACCCTCTTTCCCTTTTTTTATTTTTTATATTTTAGCTCTCTTTTTTATTTTATTTATTTTTAAAAAATTTTTATTGAAATTAATACTGCCGTTAGAGAAGTAAAGTCGTTCAAGATCCAATATTTTATTTGATATGACTAATTAAACATAGGTTGCGGTATTAGGGTAGCAAGGTAGCATATATTAGGATTTCCGGTTTTCAGGGAAACATCGATTTTTGTAGAAAACCGAAAATTAACTTGCATTTCTAAACTTGTATGGTTTTTGCAAATTGTGTAAAGGAAGAAAATTTTAATGTGCAGATGATTTAAATATGGGCGTAACCCTCCCCCCTCGAAAGTTTACACGGCACGTCCCCCCCCCCCTTAAAAATGCGATGCAACGATACTGAGATCTGTTTCATAAAGTCCTCTTTCATTAAGAAATTTTTCAAGCACCCTTTGTAAAATTTCAACATGGTCTGTGCTGCGACCCCCCTCCCCCACAACTGAGCAGGGGGAGGGTCATTGTAGCGAATATCATCAAAAAATACTGGAATATTACTTAAAAGGGCTTTTATAAATCGCAGATATTGATATGCATAGATATATGTCCAAGTGCTCCCTCCCCCCCCCAAAAAAAGATGACCTTCTCAATTTTAACAAACACTCCCCCCCCCAAAAAAAAATAAACACGACCCCTCATTGAAGAGAATAAATATTAAAATATTCAGTGGTAAAGTGTGTCTCATTACGCCTCCCCCCCCCCCGCGCACGGGGACCCTTACTTCAGCTATTATTAGAATATATTAC
Organism: Uloborus diversus; assembly: GCF_026930045.1. Lineage (NCBI taxonomy): Eukaryota > Metazoa > Arthropoda > Arachnida > Araneae > Uloboridae > Uloborus > Uloborus diversus. Next base: position 28,533,899 of record NC_072734.1, on the reverse strand, counting down.
TGAAGTATTTACGGATCAAAATTTCAGATGACTTTTCTCTACTGCAGATCATGTAGCTAGGGCTACCAATTCTTCACAAGTGCGTTGCCCTTCCCTTCATTTTACCAGCCCTCCCCCCCCCTCCTTCCCCAAAAATAGGAACCTCTATTAAAGAGTCTAAATCCTTTTTAAATAACATCTCCGATTCTTTCAGTTTTGTCTGCCTCATGCCCCTCCCGCTTTCCTAAGGGGCATATATCCCTTCTTTAGCAAGTATTTTTGGGATAAACTACTTTAGTATTTACTTTCCAAAGTGTCCGATGGCTTTTCTCTATTGCAGATCTCAATATACAAAAAAAGTTAGGTAAACACATCCCCCCAAGTACGACACCACCCCTCAATTTTACCGAGCGCCTCCCACCGCTCCCCCAAAATGGGCTCCCCTATTGAAGCGATTAAAATCCCTTAAAAATAACTTCTCTGATAATTTCAGGGGTATAGTCAGCCTTATGCCCCTCCCCCCCCCCTCCTTCCAAATGTGCACCCCAGTTTTAGCTACTATTAGCATAATAGCTGGAATATTTACCTATCTCAAGATTTCCGTAAGCTTTTCTCTATTGCTGATATACAGATAATAATGGTCGGGCTGCCAATCCCCAATAAGTGCGACAGCCTCCCTCATTTTCATTTTACCAAAGATCGCCCCCCCCCCAAAAAAAAAGACGAAGACTCCCTACTTAAAAGACAAAAATTCTTTAAAAATAAGTTCTCTAATACTTTCAATGGTATAGTCAACTTCAATCTCCCCAACCCCCCATGCCACCGAATGTGTACCCTGCTCCCGCTATTATTATTCGACTAATTTGCTGGAATATTTGCTTATCAAGATGTTCGATGACTTTTCTATATTGCAGATCTTATAATGTATATGATGGATAGCTAGGGGACCCATTCCCCCCCCCCCCAATTGCGATGGCTCCCCTCACTTTTATCACCCCCACCCCATACCAAAAAAAAAATTAATTTGAATTTTGACACCTTGAATTGAAATTATGTTTTTCGCAATCACGAGTGTGTGTTTGTGTGTGGGGGGTATGTGTGTTTGGCGTATGTGTATGTGTGTGTAGGCATGTGTGTTTGTGTCTGTGTGCTGGCATAAGTGTGTGGGTAGTTGTGTGTATGTATTTGTGTATGTGTGTGTTTGTGTGTGTGTGTGTGTGTGTGTTTGTGTGTGTGCGTGCATGTGTGTGTAGTTGTGTATGTATGCGCGTGTGTGTAGGACATGGATGCAACCTGGAGACGGCTTTCGCTATAGGAGCAGCATCGTGAGGAACCGGTCGACGGTGATGGTGCGGAGGGTGGCGGCGGGAAATAAAATGATAGGACGCCAAAAACAGTCAAGTGAGAACAATAAGCAATCGTGATTGCTCAAAAAAAAAAAATAATAATAATAATAATAATTAGAATTTTGACCTCTTGAATTCAAATTATGTTTTTCGCAATCACGAGTGTATGTGTGTGTATGTAGGCGTGTGTGTTTGTGTGTGAAGGGTTTGTGTGTAGGGGGTATGTGTGTAGGCGTGTGTGTTTGTGTGCAGGCATGAGTGTGTGGGTAGTTGTGTGTAGGTGTGAGGGGTGTATGTGTGTGCAGGCATATGTGTTTGTGTCTGTGTGCAGGCATGAGTGTGTGGGTAGTTGTGTGCATGTGATTGTGTAGGTATGTGATGTGTTTGTGTATGTGTGTAAGTGTATGTATGTGTTTGTGTGTGTGTGAAGGTGTATATATGTATATGTGTATAGGTATAGTGCCTAGAAAGAATGGTGTGCCGATCGGCGCTTTTTCCCCCGCCATTCTTGAGGACAAATCGTATGAAATCCGCTAGAGGGCAGTGCAGTCGAGGTGTACGTTCAATTTCGCGGTGTTTACATTAGTAGACGCGGGATTTTGTTACAATTTAGTTCCGCGTTTCTCTTTTTTACCTTTATTTCGTGAATATTTCATAAAACAGCGTTTAAGGCTTTTAATGGAGGCATCAAAGTTAAACATTAGAAGAAATAAAGCTTCATCTTGTTTCGTACCAGAGTGCAAAAGTGGATACAAAACATGCAAGGAAAAAGTTACGCTTTTGAAAGTTACAGCAGGTGAAGAAAAACTAAAATGGAACTCGTTAATTCCCAGGTTAGATAAAGTTTTTGATAAATATTCCTCAATTTGTGCTCTGCATTTCGAAAAACATTTTATTGAAACGCATTTTACGCATATTATAAATATTGAGGAAGTTTTGATTCATCGGGGAAAACCTTTTTTGAAAGATGAGGCAATTCCGACAATTTCCCCAAATCTGCCAACAAATTTTACTAAAAAAATTACCAAAAAAAAAAAAAGGTTCATCAGGAATTATGCAGTTAAGAAAAATGTTCCCTGTTTGAAAAAAATAAAACTTGATCTTTCCACAGATGAAACTGAAATAACTACGTATAAATCTATTATAAATGAAATTGTACATATTAATTTACCTAAAAAATATTGGGTTTGTACGAAATTAAAAAAATCTCCTAATATTGTAGTTTTTGTATATAATGAAAATTATGTGGAAAATAATATTGACGATAAAAAGATCATTATTGAAGTAGACACAAAAACAAGGATGTTTTCAAAACAAAATTTTACACAATTGACTCTGAAAATTTGATACTTATATTTTAAGGCAAATGTATTATCAATCGAGATGGTTTAGGGCGCAGTTTGTTGTTATTTTTAATGTCACTTGGGAGACTCAAGCCCCATTCATGTAGCCAGTATGAGTTTAAAGCAGAAAGGAGCGACTCCTGAGTCAATGAGACCTCTAAATGAGAAAGAGCCCGACTTGGGCACGGTATATGGTAGCACCACCTCTACAGTTTATAGGTCTGGAGAATAGACACGTTTAGTGGTGACGTCAGGGGTTGCCATAAACTCGGGGAAGTTTCCAATCATGCCGTTGCTATGCGCGTTGCTAAGGAAGAAACAACATAGGATCTTCGTACGAATAGGGTTAGAGCGATGTTTAATTGATGGTTTCTTGCCAATTAAATGCTTAAATAATTTTTTTTAGTTGTTTCAAGTTACATATAAGCCACCTGTAGACATCATTTGACGAATATCGATAGTTTTTACATGTGAATCTGGTTAAAATTAGGCAAAATATAGACTTATGTGGAATACAAGTGTGTTTTCTAGAGTTATGCACTCTTCTTATTGTTATTTCTTTTTCTTTGGGTGGAGGGGAACAGCTCCGCCATTTGAGAGGGTCTGGAAAGACATTGCCACCCCTCCCCCGCTTTCGGAAAATTGCTGTATTTCTATAAATTTTGCGCAATTTTTTGTCTTTCGATGCAATATGCATTGACTATATATATGATTTACCCCCCCCCCCCCCCCCTTTGCAGAAAAATTTGAAATGACGGGACGAGGCAGATATATTTTTTTAAATCCCGTTTAAAGCTTTCTAAGAATTTGATTATAATTATTTTCTTCGGGCAGGATATTTTTTTAATGGTATAAGTAATTTTTTGTTTGGGGAAGGAGAATTTTTCACTTTTCTCGATTGTGATGCTTGTTTGCATTGAAATTATTTTTTTTCGAATGGGAGGGGGGGGGGGATGTTAGGTTACATTGTCCTTATTCTAATGCGAGTTTGATTGGGATATTTTAGTTTAAAAGTTTTTCTTCTGCGAGAACACACACGTAATTTAAGTTAAACTCCAATTGAGCTCTATTCCGAATAGGAATAAAAACTAGCTTGAGGAAATTGATAAAATTCCTTTTACCTAGAAAAAAAACTAATATGTATATCCTTGTCCCCCCCCCCCCCAAAGAGCAATTACTTAAAATTACGCGCAGCAAGAAGAAATATCCCCTCCCCCCGAAGAAAAAAAGAATTTAATTGAACTATGAATTGCAAATAGTAGAACAAACTGAAATTTTCAGTGTATATTTATGTATATTGATATAAAAAATATGTATAAAAAGTAGAGTAAAGTAAAAATCCCCGCCTTGGAATACAAAAAAAAAAAAAAAAAAAGATTAAAATACTCGTGACAATTTGAAGAAAACACGCAATTCTCCCTTTCCCCCAAAGAGCCCGAAGGAATGGAGTTTCATTAAAATATGCATTATTACTGGAACAAATGCAGAAAAATTCTCCCCCCCCCCCCTCCAGGTATCGCTGACTAGGCTGACATGGTCTCTCGTCTTCTAAAGAAAAGAATGCATACAATTTAATTAAAACTACTCCTCTTCCTAAAAAAAAAAAAATAATAATAATTAAATTTCGCTCTAAACTTTAAAAGAAAAATCTCCCCCCCAAGTCATGATATTTCAAATTTCCTAGAAGGGTACGTGCAAAAAGGAAATAGTCAATGTACGAGTATGTTGCGTCGAAAAACAGCAAAAATTACGCCAAATTTATAGAAATACAGTTATTTTCCAAAAGGCATGAGAGGGACAATACCTCTCCTGACCCTCTCAAATGTCGGACCTGTCCCCCTCCCCCCAACGAAAAAGAAATTAACAATAAGAAGAGTGTATAACTCTAGAAAACACACTTGTATTCCACATAATTCTATGTTTTGCCGAATTTTAACCCGATTCACATGTAAAATCTATCGATACTCGTCAAATGATGTCTACAGGTGGCTTATATGTAACTTGAAACCACTAAAAAAATTATTTAGACCATTTAATTGCCAAAAAACTATCAATTAAACATCGCTCTAACCCTATTCCTACGAAGATCCTATGCTGATTCTCCCTTAGCAACGCGCATAGCAACGGCATGATTGGAAACTCCCCCGTGTTTCTGGCAACCCCTGACGTCACACTAAACGTGTCTATAGGTTGGAAATCTCCAGCAACGCTACGTCTGGTAACTGTTAGCGACCGACCATAAGACTTTCGGACAAACGGAATCAACGAGCACGTAAGTTATATTTAAAAAAAATTTTTTTTCCTTGAATTTCAGCTTTTTAAAATCCTGTACGAATTGATAATTATTATTGTTATCGTCCCTCGTTATCGAGATAAAAGGTATTTAAGTCTCTCGAAATTTTAAGAAAAGTGGCAAATTTAAACACTTGGCGAGGGATTGAAGGTACCAATTTCTCACAGACGCACGACTTTGCCAGGAGGAGAAAATTTAAATGTCATTTGATTACAGGGTTGGCCGAATTGGACCCAATTGGGTTGGACCCAATGGGTTTTTTTGAAAAAACCCATTTAAAAAAACCCATTATTTAGCCCACTTTTGGGTATTTTAAAATTTTGTGAGAAGTTATTTAAAAAAAATATTAATTAATTTAAATACTTTTACAATTTAAACTTCTTTTTTATTTGTTCTTCACCACAGACAATGATCATAAAAAATGAATTTTGAGCTTTAATAGTATTTCTTAACTCTTAACGGCATTAAAAATATACTTCAAAGATTTTAAATAAATGTATTTAACTTTTTTCTTCTGGTCAATAAATAACTCAAATTATCTTGACCAAGTCCTGTCACGTCTGATTTTCTCAATATTTGTAGATTGTACAGAGGAAACTAATCTAGTTAAAAGGCTTTCATGTAAATTATTTTCTGCTAACCAACACGTCACAAATCTTGAATAAACACAAGGTAAATTTTTTAGAAATAAACAGATTTTTCAAACGGTCGACAAAAAACAGAACAGGTACAGTATTTTCATTATTTTACAAAAAAGTTTAATATTTCTTACCCTGTACACAGAAATAGAAAAACAGGCAACATAAAATTCAAAGAAATGTCTTTATTAAGCTGGAGTTCTGAGGTTCTACAGTAGTTTTTGCATAAAAAAATGAAATACTATAAAGTAAAATGCAAAAAAAAAAAAAAAAAAAAATTAGTAATTAAAAACGAACAATAGATTTTGTCACCCGAGACGTAACTTTGCCTTAACTGTTGGTAATAATGAAAATTAAAAAATCTGAAACTTAAACATTCTTGGGTTTTTTCGTCTTTTATACTTTTCTACATAAAACTCTGAATTTTAACTAGTTTTCCAGCTTTTTACCCGAAGATAATTTTTGCGCTTTGTCCATATACTTATGCTACAATATGCTACAAGTACCCCACATTTTCCCTAAAAAAAGACAAAAAAAAAAACCACATTTATTTTAAAAAACCCAACTTTAGTTGGGTTTTTTTTGGGTTTTATTTTAAAAAAACCCAAAAAACCCCTGGGTCCATGGGCTTTTTTAAAAAAAAACCCGGGGTTTTGCCAACCCTGTTTGATTAGCCTGTATATTTACAAATAATGGATGATGAATTTCTCGCCAATTTTCTTGTTCATTCGCTCTTCCCATGTTACGGTTCCACGTCATGATATTTTCGTAATTTACTCGTCCATCCTATGATAATTTAGCCCCGGAAACTTTTCTTAAAATTGAAATTTAAAAAAAAACGCAAAATCAAATTTTCGAAAAATTGCCTCGAGGTGCACACCCCCATCCTATAAACTAACTTTGTACCAAATTTCATGAAAATCTGCCGAACGGTCTAGGCGCTGTGCGTGTCTCAGAGATCCGGACAGAAATCCAGACAGAGAGACTTTCAGCTTTATTATTAGTAGAGAAATAAGAGATGCGCAGTTATTGAATACTTATTGGGCCATTCATTAATTACGTAAGGATGATATTGGCAATTTTTGATCCCCCTCCCCCCAAGTAATTGTACGTAAGCCCCCCCCCCCTCCCCTATTCTTACGTAAGATTCCATTTCGTTTTTCAAAATGATAAAATAACAAATCTTGGAATCGTTACACCACTGGAATCGTTATTACATTCACCTTTATTAAATTAAACCTTTTGCGTAAAGAAATAGTTGCTGAAAAGTTAGAATCTAAACTAAATGTTTTTTCGACATTTTTTTTTTTTTCGTTTTGATGTACGATTAATCAAAAATAAAACATGCCATACACAATGCTACTCCTTTATTATATTTTTACACTATTCATTTTTTATAAAACAAATAAAAAAACATCTTACCCTAACACGTTTCTTATCTTCCAGACGCAAATCAAACATGATCTCTGCCATATCACTTGACCGCCCAATTTCTAATGTGAAATACCGACTTGGAAAATATTACGTAATATTGAGTTCCCCCCCCCCCCCCAAGTCCCAAGTAAGGGTACGTAGAAGCTTTTCAACCTCCCCTTCCCCTCTGGGATCCTTACGTACTTAATGAATGGCCCCTTATAGTCTACTATTTTCATTGAAGATAAATTAGCATAAGGTAATTTTATATGCTTCGAAAAATAAATGAACACCCATGAAACAAATAGCACTTGTTACAGAATTTGCCTTTGGCGCAGAAATAAGTTCAATCCGAAAAACGGGGCTTTTAAACTGCGAAATCAGAATGCAATCGCTGATTTAAAACGAGTCTGATTCTCGAGCGCAGCGCTATCTGGATTTTCCTTTATCCCCGTCGATCGGCACACTACTCTTTCTAGGCACTATAGTATAGGGTGCGTGTCTGTATGCATGTAAGTGTAAGATATTGACAAAACCTGGAGACGATTTTCGCTATAGGAGCAGCATCGTGAGGAGCCGGTCGACGGTGATGCTGCAGAGGGTGCTGGCGGGAAAATAAAATGATAGGAGATCAAAACAGTCAAATGAAAGCAATAAGCAATCGTGATTGCTCAAAAAAAAAAAAAAAAAAAAAACGCCTCCATCTATTAAAGAGACTGAAATCCTTATAAAAAAAATCTCGAAAAATTTCAATGGCATTGTCTGCCTTATGACCCTCCCTCCCCTTCCCCTACAAGGGCTATTATTGTACTTATAGTAAACTGAAATGATTCAGCATGAAATTGCACCTCATAAATTTCTATCCCTATGTATTAGCGGTTACAAGCAAAATTTTTTTGTTAGAAAATTTAATTTCTGAAGTTATTATCGCAGAAAAGATAAAATTACGTTTCGATAAATCTGCAGATAATATTGGTTGCATGTGCCACGAAAAGCCCCTCTTGGACAAACTTTGGAGATGCAATTTTTTACAATTATAGACCATGAGCACTATGTTACATTTCAACTGTTTTTGATATCAGATTCAAATTGCTCTTCAATAAATTCAAGTGAAGGACAGAACAGTAATGTAAAACAATAGAGACAAAAATATTTTTTGTGATATTTTAACGAAATTGCAAACCTGCCACAAAGTGAATGCTCGACAGAACCCTTTGCTCGAACTGAAATAGAGAAATCAACTGTTATCTTTCTTAGAATCGTTATTAGAAAGAACAAAACGGTCTTTAAAAAAAACCATATGAACACCAAATGTAATGAACACTTATTCTCAAATTCAAAATCTGTCATTTTTTTATGAAGGAAAAAAAAAAACGAGAAAAAAAAAACTATCTATTGAAAATGCTCAACAATTTTTTTTCCTCCATCAGAAACTGTGTTTGTACAGAAAAAAACTTTGCTCTGTGAGCTACACAACCGCTAACATTATATGTTACATTAATAACTTTAAAAATGCCATGTAACCAAAATTTTAATGATAATTTTTGTGTTGTAAACTGTCATATTTAATAAGAGAAAAATTAAAGATTGGATAAAAAGAAAACATTATTGAATTTTTATACATATTTTGCTGTGAGAGAGAAAAAACTAGCTTTTGCCTCATATATCACTTATGGTTGTACTTTATCTACTGAAATTCTAGATAAATTAGAAATATTTTCAAAAGATAAAATAAATATCAACCTTCCTAATATGTCATGAGAAAAATTTTAAAAATCCGACTTCAACCGAAAATTTTATTTCTTATACGGACATTTGTAGCTGTCATTCACGAGTTAATAGTGGCAATGTAAAATAGTATAATAAGATTTCATTTAAATTGCCCAAAAACACGATAAGCATAAATAAAAATATATAAAACTTTCAGTGTGTGACAATAAAATCCATTTTTTTGGAATGTATTCGGCTGAGGCTCAGTAGTAAACTAGACATTCAGTCTAAGCCGAATACTCGTTGCATCACTAGGGGAAGGAATACGGAGCTGCTTTGTAAAATGTTCGAAAATGAAATCTTAAAGACTTAAGTGGGTCACTCTCCAGAAAACGTAACTTTTGAACGCAAATATTTTTTCAATTTCGAAACCTCTTGCTTTCTTTTTTTTTTTTTTCAATCTTAAATGTAAGTGTTACGTACTTTTTTTTTTTTTTTTTTTTGACTTATCTCGGGCATGTTTAGCAATGCTAAACAACCCCCATGAATCCAAATATCTGCAAAAAATCTAAGAACAGCAATGGGTCACTAAGGACCTCGTCCTTCGTAAAACCCAAACAAGATAGAATGTGCTCAGGTGAAACCTCTCCAGCAGAGCACCAGTGACACTCCGGAAAAGTCTTGATATTCCCAGAGAATCTAAGAGCTTTTGTGTGGCCACTCAGGAATCTCGAATATGTTGTCTGGAGGAGTCTACCCTTGAGTCTAAAGGACTCACCAGGACATTTTGCAAAATACCAGGCGTGTCTGGGAGGTGTTTTAAATTGGCGATTGAGCTCCATTTTAGTGTTACGTACTAGAAGTAACCATAAACAATGACCCAGCTTAGTTCCAATTACTACTCATAAATAAAAAAAAAAAAATTAAAAAATGCCTTGTTCACGCAAATAAAAAAAGGAAAAAACTTTTAATATTTAAAAATCGAGGCCAGTTTAACTGCAAAGTAGTAATTTGCTTGATTGTGCAATGATTAGTGGGAATATAATATTAAGCTCTCTTAATTAATGAACGGCTTAATTAGTTGTTTCAAATGTATGTTAAAAATAGTATTTAGTAAATTTGAGTATGTTCTGGCAATTTATAATTTTGGTAGAATGCCGTTTGTTGATATATTTCCTCCCCATCCTTTATTTTCGCCTCAGAAATAATGACATTAATAAGGTCTATCACAGAGGTGAGATTCTCGTAGGTGAGGAATTTTTCATTAATATAGGCCTAATACATACATTTTTCGGGAAATAATTTTTTTCTTCGTCGCTACAATCTGCACATGTTAAGCATATGAAAACATGTTCATTTTATTTTTTACCCTTATTTACATCCCTGAAATTCAAGCTCACGGAGGTGAGAAGTCAGAATAACCATACTATTTTTTAAAGCAAAATCTATCTTCTTGTTTTTCGACAAAAATCTCACAACTTCAACTATGGCTGAAAATAAACAAGGGGGCTCTCTTGTATCATGGAAAATAAAATTTGATGTCATTACTACCACGTGTTAATGAGGAATGGCATTTTGTGTTTAGGTAACGGAGGTGAGAATTTATTGTGTGTGACACTTGTCGTACTAAAACGAACTAAAACACAATACTAAAAAAATAAATATAGTTAAACAATTAGTATTTGAGACACTTGTGATAGGAATAATAAATAAATAAGTACATACTTTTAAGTAGACAAGTTATTAAGCAACATAAACAGTCACACAAGGTGTGTGACATGCCACGGAGGTGAGAATTCACATGTTGTGAACCAAAAAATATACTAAAATAAAAATTATTAAAAAATTGTTGGCAGGTTTAAATAGATAAATTTTTGATGAAATTAAAAAGCATTGTTAAATGAATGGTTCCTTAAAATTTTTTTTGTAAAAGGCATGTGACAGAAAAGTTACACATTTTGTAGAATGACCCAAGTAATCTTTAGTACTGGCGTTAGGCAAGGACTGGTTTGGGGTCCTTCCTCTGGAAAATTTTTAAGCAGAAGTCCTAAAAATGCATTTTACTGTATTATATTAGGAGAAGGGGTCGGGGCAGATCTTTTTACTTTCTTCTATATCTAATATATAGAAGAAAGTATTGGATTCGTGCAAATTTTCGAATTTCGAATTTTGACGGATTCGAACGTTTTGAGGTGTGCTGAGTCCATTTCGACTATTTTTGGAAAATGCTACCGCATGAAATCGAACGAAATTCGGTACACATATGTGCCCCTATGTGAACTTGCCCCCATTGGTGTTTGGCACGAATTCCTCCAAGGGGGGGGGGGGGCATGCTCTTTCAGAAAAAAATATTTTTAAAATTTCGAAAGTGACCCCATTGCTGGATGCTGGATTTATTTATTTGTTTTATTTATTTATTTATTATTATTTTTTTTTTCATACATACAATTGAGTACAATTCTTATTTGCATGAAGAAATCAACTTTTTGCTGATTAATGCGACTTTGCGATGCAACTCTTTAAACATAAAAAGATTTTTAGTATAATATTTAGTTTGAATAAAAAATCTGAAAAGAGACTGAAATTCATTCACAGTTATAATTTTTAAATTAGAAACACGAAGTAATATTTAAAAAAAAGGGAGGGGGGACGTTACAAAGAATCATGTTTTGAATTTGTTATTGATTTTATTCATTTATTTTATTTATTATTCCTGGTATTAATTATTACAATAATAATGATGCTAGTGGCACTAACAGGATGTGCGAAATAAATTAATAACAAAAAAAGCATCCCTCTTTGATATGGAATAAGCAAAGAATAGTTTTACGTTTTACCAATAGATGGCAGTACCTATTTGTTGCAATAATTTACCTTTCGAATCGGTTATCCTCTTCTTATTCAACTATCGAAAGTTTCAAAAAAAGAAAATAAATACAAATTAATATTTCGGCTGAATGGACGAAAAATTTTAGTAAAAAAAAGTGAAAATGTCTTTTAATAATTTATACTGGAGTTTAATATTTCTGAATCTAAACGGGATCATTCACTGTCACCGTTTACAGGTGTTTACTGTTTACGTCGTAGTCTGCTTTTACGTGAAAATAAACTTTAAAAATCATTTGTAATTATGAGTGAACCTGTAGTTTATTTAACACGAACTGAATCTTTCAGCGCTGCTCACAGACTTCATAGGTAAATAACGTTAACTGTAGACTTATCACGTTATTTGTAAAAACAAAGACATTTGTCATATTTCTGAACTTTTTTCCTAGTTCCCAATTAGATGACCATTCTAATAAGCGCATTTTTGGAAAATGTAATAACGTCAACGGACATGGTCACAACTACAAAGGTAATTATTGTTTGTACATAATTTTGTTTCATTGGTTTTCTAACTAAAGTTTAAAACTGGTTCTCGCTGCGTTTTTGTCGTTTTACTTTTTTTACAAGTACGGTCTTTTGAATTAACTTTAAAAACGCCATTGTTTTCGTAGTGTTGTTGGTAGTTGATAATTTAGTGTGGCTCTCCTCTGATATGCCCCCCTCTTGGCGAGATTTTAATTTTTCGCTCGATACGAAAATCGCCAATAAGGCGATAACTTGGCAACCCTGGTTTTGCAACTTGAACGCTGGAAAGTAGTTTCTCGAAGTCTGTCTTTTTGCACGTGTCTGTGTGGTAGGAGGTAGGTGCTCATATGGTTCCGCTCTTAGGGAGATTTTAAGTTGAATACTCTAAAATAAAGTTTCAATTCAAACTTTATTTTAGAGTATTCTTTTTCTTGTTGTTTTTTAATGTTAATTTAGTTGAATTTTCTATTTTAATTATGAGTTCGGTTTGTGATGTTGTCCAAATGTATCAATTGAAATTTTTGAATGAATCTTCTTTTTCTTTTTCGTCAGGTCGTCCAACGTTTGGACGTACCGGAGTCCTAAATAGATTTTTTATATTTAAACTAATTGAAAATAAAGAGGTTTTTTTAGAATTTTTAAGGGAAATTGGTTTACTTAAGAATGAAATGTTATGTTCTAGATGTAATTCTGTTATGAAAATTAAAAAAACTAAAAAATGTTCAGATCGGTTAATTTTTTTTGTAGAAAGGTTATTGGGGGTGTTGTTTGTGGAAAAGAAGCAACGATCAGGAGTGGGTCATGGTTTAGTTCTAGCAAGTTGAAAATAGAGGAAATTTTTTTGATAACATATGAGATTTTAATTGGGACCAAAACTGCTGATATTGAAAGTCAATATTTTTTTTCATCACAAACTTTAGCCGATTGGCGAAATTATATTGATGAAGAAATATTAAATTACATTGAATTAAAATCCGAACAAATAGGGGGGTTGGGAAAGTTATTGAAGTTGATGAATCTAAATTTGGGAAAAGAAAATATAATCGGGGACATGCAGTTGAGGGACAATGGGTTTTTGGGGGGGTTGAACGGGGTTCGGGGAAAACTTTTTTGGTTGCTGTTGGGGATAGGGGTAGGGAAACTCTATTTTTGGCAATTAAGCAGTGGATACTACCAGGCACGACGGTGCACTCCGATTGTTGGAGGGCATATGATACATTGGGGGAGGAGGGGTATGAGCATTTAACAGTCAACCATAAACTTAATTTTGTAGATCCAGAAACTAAATGTCACACTAACACAATTGAATCCACATGGAGACACGTTAAAAGTACTCTACCAACATATAATAGATTAGGGGATTTTAAATTTTATTTAGCTTATTATTTATACAAAAAAAATTGTGAATACAAAAATGAGGATATGTTTGTAAAGTTTTTGGAAATAATTCGCGAAATTAATTGGGTGGAGTACAAAATACAAGTAAAATAAGGTTGTTTTTTTTTTTTGGAATTTTTTTTGTCAAAACAAACATAATTTAAATATTTTTGTAAAGTAATGATAATAAAAAATGGGATAATTTCCCTAAGAGCGGAACATATGTGCACTGCCTCACGTGAGGAAGTAAAAGAAAAGTAAAAAAGGTAAGTGAACATATTTTGAATTATTGTGTTTTTAGTGTGTTTCTGGTAGTTTGTATTTTGGTCTGGTTGGCATTTTTGTAGCACAAAAATGGTGTTAATTTCACATAAAATCTGTGACTTTATTGTATACTGAACGAAGGAGATCTGTGACTTATATCCGACTGTGATGTATATTAAAAGTCGGAGGGATAACGGACCGAGCGGCAGCGAGGTCCTGGCGAGCCCGAGGTCTCATAGTACTTTCGTAATGAGACCTCGGCTAGACCGAGGGCTCGTATCCCGGAGAAACAACGGAAAAAATTAATGCATTAATTTCATTAAATAATTAATGACATAATTTGAATTTTTCCTGTTGGCGCTAAAAAAGCATCGCTAAGAACGATGTATGACATATGACGTCATACATAGTTTTCTTGGCGACGCTTTTTTGGTGCCAACAGGAAAAAGTCGCCAAGAGGGGGGTATATCAGATTTGTTCCAAAGTTACAATATTGTCTCCTAATTTGTCGAAACAGTCAAATGTTTCCCCCCAAAATTTTTTTTTAATGGTCACAGTAATCTCCGGTGACTTTCCATCGGGACGACGCTGTGTGTGTGTGTGTGTGGGGGGGGGGGGGCGCCAGTACTGATCACCATCCAAGTTTAAAGACCTCCGCTAAATTGTCTAGCCCTGGTAAAACAATGTTTGGCCTCGGAAGCGCTCACTTATGTTTGAGTTGAAAGAGGTGAAATTCCTAGATGGCACAACGCCAATTGTTTTCAACCAAGCGAAGTCGCAGTTAGAAAAAAAAGTAGCGGCTTCCTCATTCCGCCTGATCTTTATTTTGTCAAGATGGAATAGTTGGAACAAATCTGATATACCCCCCTCTTGGCTACTTTTTCCTGTTGACGCCAAAAAAGCGTCGCCAAGAAAACTATGTATGACGTCATATGTCATACATCGTTCTTAGCGATGCTTTTTTAGCGCCAACAGGAAAAATTCAAATTATGTCATTAATTATTTAATGAAATTAATGCATTAATTTTTTTCCGTTGTTTCTCCGGGATACGAGCCCTCGGTCTGCCTCGGTCTCATTACGAAAGTACTATGAGACCTCGGGCTCTCCAGGACCTCGCTGCCGCTCGGTCCGTTATCCCTCCGACTTTTAATATACATCACAGTCGGATATAAGTCACAGATCTCCTCCGTTCAGTATACAATAAAGTCACAGATTTTATGTGAAATTAACACCATTTTTGTGCTACAAAAATGCCAACCAGACCAAAATACAAACTACCAGAAACACACTAAAAACACAATAATTCAAAATATGTTCACTTACCTTTTTTACTTTTCTTTTACTTCCTCACGTGAGGCAGTGCACATATGTTCCGCTCTTAGGGAAATTATCCCATTTTTTATTATCATTACTTTACAAAAATATTTAAATTATGTTTGTTTTGACAAAAAAAATTCCAAAAAAAACAACCTTATTTTACTTGTATTTTGTACTCCACCCAATTAATTTCGCGAATTATTTCCAAAAACTTTACAAACATATCCTCATTCATTCAAAAATTTCAATTGATACATTTGGACAACATCACAAACCGAACTCATAATTAAAATAGAAAATTCAACTAAATTAACATTAAAAAACAACAAGAAAAAGAATACTCTAAAATAAAGTTTGAATTGAAACTTTATTTTAGAGTATTCAACTTAAAATCTCCCTAAGAGCGGAACATATGAGCACCTACCTCCTACCACACAGACAAGTGCAAAAAGACAGACTTCGAGAAACTACTTTCCAGCGTTCAAGTTGCAAAACCAGGGTTGCCAAGTTATCGCCTTATTGGCGATTTTCGTATCGAGCGAAAAATTAAAATCTCGCCAAGAGGGGGGCATATCAGAGGAGAGCCTTTAGTGTTTAGTAAGTAGAGGTACTTAAAAGTTTAAAGTCTTGCCTTGACAGATGTAATTAATAAAAAAAAATAGATTATTGATAATTAGTATTTTTTATTGCGAAAAAATGTACTTGTTTCCCAATTCATTTTTTTAATGCTATAAAAGGGGACAAGCCTGTCATTTCGAATTTTTCGGCGGGGTGTTTGGGGAGATAAAGAGTGTACGCGCAATGCAAATTTTGGGGATATTTCGATAATTGGGAATCTGGCGATCTTTCTTTATTGGCGTCAATTTTTGGCTCCAGCGCCTGCGCGAGAGGTATTTTTCTTTGCAAAACAAAACAAAGATATCGGAAAAAATTATTTGCACCAAAAATGAGACGACCGCGCCAGATTCCCAATTATCGAAATATCCCCCAAATTTTATTGGGAAACAACAAAAACTACGCTTACTTATGTTGTGTAAATACATTGATTTTTCAAAGCTGGGAAGAGGCAATTGACTCCCCTGGACCCCATAAATAAAGGACATGACAGGCTGGCTTAATTTTGATACCTAAATTTGCATAGAAGACGGTTGAAATAAAAGAGATACTTTAGCTTTTTTTTACAGAAATATGAAAAGTACTTATAATTTCCATTTGTTTGGAAACGTCTTGACAACATAAATATAACTCCTTATCAAATTTTATGATCAAAACTAGCTGCGTCGCCTGGCTTTGCACGGTCCACCTTGAAAATAAAAGTTTTGTCAAGTGACACGAGTTCAATACTCAGGCTTGAACCAAAACAAAAAAAAAAAAGTCAGTGAAATTTTGCGGCAGATTGCGGAAAACCCCCCAAAAGGTAAACATTTTTTAATTCCCCTGATTACAGGAAAAGCCTCGAAACAAAAACAAGAATTTTACCTGTTCATATTCGAGAAAAAAAAATGGCAACAGATCTTTTATCTCAATGATTTTCTTCACGCTATACATTTTAATAAAAGCATTGTTGTGGAAAGTTGAGATGAAGCACTGAATAATAATTTCAATGGAGGAAAGCCTTCGAAAAATAGGGATTTTTGTCGAAAGCTAAATGTCATAATTAATAGTTTTTAATTGATATCTCCACTAATTATTATCGGAGGATTATGTTAAATAGCCAAACATGAAGACTGGAAGATTACGAATCCATCGATACCTGGTGCGATGGTCAGTTCACTGTCGTTCGGGAGAAGAAGCTTGGACATACATAGACACATAGGTGCATACATAGGTACATAGCTCAGTTTTTAATTATATAAGATTTTTAGTTTTAGATATTTTAAGAAATTTTTGAGCTTTCTTAAATGAAGCTGAATCAACTTATGAGGGAAAGCGCCTGTTCTGGAAAAAGTAATGTATTTCTTGTGCAGGACTCTCCCCCTAAGTAGGAATGACGTGGGGCTTCCCAGGAGTGCAGACCACAAAACAAAAGGGGGGGGGGGGAGCGCTTGCTGATACTAACATAACATTTTTTAAAATTTAGAAGTCATTGGAGTAAAAAAGTAGAAGGAAGCATGAATTATAACAAGAAAATTTGGGGATAACATAGCCCTAAACTACACCACTGGTGCTTTTCCTTGAAAATCCCTTAGCTATCTCTCTCTCCCCCCCCCCCAAAAAAAAGAAAGCAAAATACATTTTTTGGGTAAAAAAATTAAATTAATCTCATGCCAAATAAAGTAAGACAAACAACGTTAGAAGAAGCACAAATTTGCAAATAACAGCTGACACGTGATTCGGCGTTACAGGGAACGCCTTTTTCAATGCAAAAAATAATGAGCTTATGGATGAAAAGATATCCGACAAAGTCTTACTTGACTGTTCAGCACAAAGGTATTTATTTATCTCATGCCAAATAGTTTAAATATAATGAGCCCCAAAGCAGAATACTACTAAATTTGAGACGTAGGTCGCAGAGCAATGACGGAGCTGCAGAACAATTCCGTTCAAATATGAGAGGAAAACTCAGACCAATTTTCTGCAGAAATTCTACAGATTTCTGCAGAAGATCTGCAGGGGTTGCAGATTTTCTGCAAATATCTTCCAACTCAAGAAAGAATTTTGCACTAATTCTGCAGATTTCTTTAAATTAGAAGAAAATCTAAAATTCTCGGAAATTACTGCGGAAAGCTCTCGAAAAATATGGAATTCGATGTCATCTGCGGAAACTCTAGATTTACTTTGAACGCAAAGAAATCTGCAGAATTTGTGCAAAATTCTATCTTGAGTTGGGAGATATTAGTAGAAAATCGGAAGTTTTTGCAGATTTTCTGCAGAAATATCAAAATCTTAATCTAAAAAGATTCTGATTTTCCTACCGTTTTTGGTTCCCCTCTTCCTTATTTTACTCAATCGATCTTCATTCACCGCAATTCCCTTTAAAACGTATGTTTTAGAAGCATGCCAACATTGAAACGCGTCCATCGCCGAAAATTGCGTGCCTTTTTTTTTTTTTTGAGATTTCAATCTTTTTTGCATCCTAGAAATATTTCAACTATTTAGAAAGTTTTGAAGTGTTTTATTATATATGCTAACCTAACTCGACTCATTTTATTTATTATTTTTAGTAATTTATTCATTTACTAACATTATTTTAATTGCTCCTTCATGCATCTAAAATTAACCAAAAAAAAATGTGGTTTGACTCCTAATTTCGGATTTTTGTAAAACTCTTTCTATGTATTTAAGAAAGCATATAAAATATTTTTGGAGAATCTCAATCGGTTTAGGTTTCACAGAAATGCATAACAACAGGGAAATTTTAAAAACTGAAAAAAAGAAAAGAAAAAAAGTAAACCTCCTGTATGAAATGATTTTGATTTAGGGCTCCCGATTTGTGGAAAAGGTCATGTTGGTTGCCTGTGGATACAATGCTTGAAGTACTTGCAGAACAATTTTGGTTAAATGATTTTACGTTGCATAACATCGTCAAGTATTCTGCTTTGGGGAAGGGGGGGGGGCATAATATATGCTAATAAATGGTTGTAAAGTAAAGTGTAACAATGAGAAAAATAACGTTACAAAAAGCAAAAATTTGCAACGAATTGAATACACAGTTGCGGAGTTTCGACGAATGCCTTTTTCAAAGCAGAAAAGTAGGCTATGGTTATGGACAGTGGCAGATACAAGGGGAGGATCATGTGGGTCATGACCCCCTCCCCACTAAATCGTTGACAACAAACAGTATTCGTCCGCATTGTGTTCAAACTATTGATGCAAAAAATGTAAACGATTTCAGTATCTTTTCAGTTCATTAATTATTTTTGAAAATCAATATTTGAACTAATACTTCGCTTCATTGATCATGAAATTAATTTGCAGCGTTTATCCCCAATTAGGTGTCTTATTCTTAGCCGATTTGATGCTTTTTATTGACCCCTAGCAGTTTCAGAAATTTTTCGTACCCAAAACCGTAGGTTCGTTTATTAGTCCTGGCCCCACAATGTAGTCCCGTAAAAATATTTAGGTCCAGAAAATTTCTCTTTAGAATCTTCATCTGTAGGCGTTCTAAAGTGAGAATATCTTGGGTAGACATGTTGAATCCTGCGCGAAATAATTTTACAGGCCATCAAAGAAAGCGGCCATTTTGGTTCACTTGCTCACTACGTTTTTCGCAACGTGCGTACATATAAATTTAATTTTAGTTTGTGTTCGATAGCTGCGATAGCGGACTGTATTTTTATGCGGAAAGGTGCTGGTAGATGCGGGGTTGTTCATATTTCTGCGATGTGATGAAATTTATGCGATATAATGAATAAAATAAGACAACTGACCACACATCATCCTTGTTCCACCATTTATTGCGACTTAAAACCAAAAACAGAATGGAAAATGCATGCCAAAATAAAACTCGTCTGCAGATAAAAATCGTCTGCGTTATTATTCAATTCAGAGCAAGGCTAAACTTAAGCAGCGGAACTTCCCTTAACGCTAAACACACAACATTCCGCCCGGCATTGAAAGAATTTTCAATAATTGTCACATAAAATGAGATGAGTTTTTTCACAAAAGAAATTGTTAACACTCCTTTTGTCCTGGCAGGACACATATCTTTGATATCCCTCTTGTATAAATATTAGATGAGGTTTTTACTTTGACCACCCTAATATTTCCATCTGAACCAGGTGGTCTGTATAATTCTGCCCAAGGTCCATTTACCTGGGGGTAAGTTATTATCTTTAAGAAGAACCATAGTTCCAATAGGAATATTACCTTGTTTGAAACACCACTTAGTACGGTTTTGGAGATAATTTAGATAATCTCTTTGCCAACTTTTCCATATCAATTGCGAGTACCTTGTAAGTTTTTGCCATCTTGACAAGTGATTTTCATTAGTATCAATTAATTGTGGCTCTGGAATTGCGTTAATTGGACGACCGATTAAGAAATGGCCTGGAGTGAGAACTTCGTATTCGTTAGAATCTGATGGCAAGGGAGTTAAAGGACGCGAATTTAATATGCCTTCTATTTGAATAACGATAGTCAAAAATTCTTCTATTGTAAGTCTAACATTGTTTAAATTTCTTTTCAAATGGTATTTAACCGACTTAACACCAGCTTCCCACAAACCTCCAAAATTTGGGGAATTGGGAGGAATAAATTTCCAAATTACTGATTCAGAAGTTAAATAATTAGAAAAACTGCTATTTTGCTTAGTAACAAGTGATAACCATCGTTTTAACTCCGAATCTGCACCTTTAAAATTAGTGGCATTATCTGACATAATAGTTGAACTTTTCCCTCTGCGAGCAAAAAAACGCTTTAGAGCAGCTATGAAAGCTTCTGAAGTCAGCTCTGTTACTAATTCAATGTGAATAACTTTTGTAGCCAAACAAATAAATAAAGTTAAGTAAATTTTGGAATAGATTCCCTTTCTTTGGTTCTTGTATTTAATTTCAAACGGACCACAAAAGTCAACTCCCGCAACATTAAATGTATAAAAACTTTTTAACAAAAAAATTGAACCGCCGAAAAAACTGAAAAGCAAAAAATAATAAACCATTTTAATTAAACCTTAATAACTAAGTTCTTAAACTGATGTAAGTATACCTGAGTATATATTTTTGTAATAATTTAGAGTTTTTAATTAACCTTAATAACTCAGTTCTTGAATTAATGTAAGTATACCTAAGTAGTTTTGAGTCGGTGCCAAACAATCAAATTAGTTATTTTTTTTAAGCGTGAGGCGCAGCGGTGGCGTATGGCGACACGCCCCTTCGCAGGAAAATGTCGAGCGTTCACGAAGTTAAACCCGAACGTCGTCGAGTGGTCTCGAAGAAGCACGTGTCGAGTATTTGGCTGCTACTGAGCTTTTGCCCCATATACAACAGACAAAATGTTTATATCATTGTTCATCATACTGAAGAAGGATTTCTCATCTTGTTAAAAGCTCAAATAAATGGTTTTGTGGGTCATAGTATTATTCAGCGTAAGTATGGCATAACAACTGTAGCCGTTAATTGCATACATGATCCTGAAGATTTTTCTCACTGGTTGTTTGCCTCTCTCGTGCGAGGTCCCAAAGGTTTCAAAGCTCCAACGAGAGGTACTTTTTGTTGTATACGATCTACTAGTATTCATGATTTAATGATGGCGTGTGGAGGGAGCATTTTTTGAAACATTTATGTTTATCGCCGGACATTTCACATTACATTGCTAATTTTATTTGGTTATTTCTTTAAATTTAGGTAATTTAGGGATCTTTGTTTATTTATTGTTTGGAACCGACTCAAAACTACTTAGGTATACTTACATTAATTTAAGAACTGAGTTATTAAGGTTAATTAAAAACTCTAAATTATTACAAAAATATATACTCAGGTATACTTACATCAGTTTAAGAACTTAGTTATTAAGGTTTAATTAAAATGGTTTATTATTTTTTGCTTTTCAGTTTTTTCGGCGGTTCAATTTTTTTGTTAAAAAGTTTTTATTTTATAATTTTTTGTGGCTATAAGCTACTTATGTGGCTATAATCTGTATGCTTACATTTTTGATTACTTTTAAAATAGCTACCTACCTTACTTTAGCTATTAACATATATATATATATATATATATATATAT
Source organism: Uloborus diversus (assembly GCF_026930045.1). Classification (NCBI taxonomy): domain Eukaryota; kingdom Metazoa; phylum Arthropoda; class Arachnida; order Araneae; family Uloboridae; genus Uloborus; species Uloborus diversus. The sequence continues at coordinate 28,512,205 of NC_072734.1, read as the reverse complement.
ATATATATATATATATATATATATATATATATATATATATATATATATATATGTATATATATGTATATAATCGTATTTTAACAATTATCTGTTGTGTTACATAAATAATTTTTAAAAAGCAGGCTTTATATACTAACATGGGTAGGTCTACAAAAAATGCTGCTCGGATGAGGAAAAGATGTTTAGAAGAATCTATTAATGAGAAAGAAAAAAGGTTGGAAGCAAACAGAAAGAGAATTACATTAACACGTTCACAGGAGAGTTTAGGTCAGCGCGAGGAAAGACTGTCGAGAATGAGAAGCTACAATAACGATAGGTTATTGCAAGAAGGTGATAAGCAGCGCGCTCGTCGTTTAGATATGATCAGAGAGCGACTTTCAAATGAGAGTGAAGAGCAACGCGCTCATCGTTTAGATCTGATAAGAGAGCGACTTTCAAATGAGAGTGAAGAGCAACGCGCTCATCGTTTAGATCTGATAAGAGAGCGACTTTCAAATGAGAGTGAAGAGCAACGCGCTCATCGTTTAGATCTGATAAGAGAGCGACTTTCAAATGAGAGTGAAGAGCAACGCGCTCATCGTTTAGATCTGATAAGAGAGCGACTTTCAAATGAAATTGAGGACGAACGTATGCTGCGTTTGGATGCTGCTCGTAACCGTTCAGCAATGGTGGTACTTCACGAATCTTCCGAGGAGAGAACTAATCGTCTGAGCGCCATGCGACAAGCAGCTCGCGAGCAAATAAACAAGTGTAACGCAGAAAACTTTAAGAAATCAATTAATGTTTATGCTGACTTGTCGTGTTCAATATGCAAAAAAAATTTGTATCCTCAGCAACGTAGGAAATTGCAAACTAAAAATTTAGGCTCTATTTTGCCTAACGAACTGGTAGCTTTAGGTAATATAATTACTTGTTCACGATGCTCAAACAATATTAAAAAACATAAAACTCCACCCCAGGCCTATTGGAACAAAATGTCGGTAGCTGCAATACCTACAGAAATTGATGAGTTATCGGAAATTGAGAAACGTTTTATTTGCAGAGTAGTGCCATTTCTTAAAATAATAAAAGTTCAAAATCGTTTGAGCCAAGACTGGTGCAAAGGGCAGGCAATCCTTTTTGCTCAGGATGTGGTCGAGCTGGCGGAACAACTTCCGCTTGAACCTAATCAAACTGGATTAGTGCTCGTAATAGAAAGTCGTGAAAATTTAGAACATTCTAGGGAGTTTCAAATTGATATAGGTAAACTTCAAGTGGCATTGCAGTGGCTCCTAAAGAATAATGCACTGTATAAAGATGTTCGTGTGCATTTTCCTACTGTGGTCGATATTTCTACGATAACACAAATTACTGACGAACCCGCACATGTTCATGACAGTGAAGAACCAATTGTTGAACGGTCAACTGTTAATAAAAATAACTATACTGTCTTGCATGCTTTATCTGATCTAGATCCAAATAAGTTATTACACAAACCTCACGATGAACGAGCTTTAGCAGAAATGCAGAGACTGAGAGCTCTAAATCAAGAGACTGACAAATCTAAAGCTCATTCATCGTGAGTTGTTTTTTTTTTTTTTTTTTTTTTGTAATACACAACTCAGTAATAAAAAATCTGTGAGCAAACAATAAATCACTCCTAATATCTCACCTTTAGATAAGGAATTTTTCCAAATTTACATGGGACCAAATTCTAGGTACTCTTTCCAATAAAAAAACAACTATCGAAATTAGACGATTCTGTAAAAGTTATGCGTCGTCTTACACGAAAAAAAGTAAAAAACCTGTGAGCGAACAATAACTCACCCCTGTTTTCCATCCTTTAGGATAGGAAATTTTTTTCCAAATTTATATGGGAACAACTTCTGGGAAAATTCTTTCCAATGAAAAAAGAACTATCAAAATCGGACGAACCTGTGAAAAGTAATGCCTGGTCATACCTGAAAAAAGGAACTTATATATACGGGTCGACTTGAGAACCTCCTCCGTTTTTTCGTCGGTTAAAAAACTAATCCTAATTGCAAATACCAGAGATTGAGAGGTCTACACTGCCGTGGGCAGGTCAAAGGCAGTAACTGCATTTTTTTTTCTTTTTTTTTTTTTTTTTTTTTTTGCATTTTGTCATCTATTGTACGTTAGCTTTGTTGTACAAACTAACTTATTTGGTTTCCGCTGAAAAAAATACATAACTCCAACATTTTCTTATTGTTAGTACTACTGAATCCAACACACATTTCTTCAAATATCTCGAAAACTCATTTCTGCAGATACTGCCGCTTACCTGCCCACGGCAGTACACACGAGAGACATACAGGTCTGAAGCTCATTCATTGTGAGTTTTTTTTTTTTTTTTTTTTTTTGTAATACCCAACTCAGAATCAAAAAATCTTGGAGTGAACAACTAATCACCCCCTCTCCCCCCCCCCCTTAGGGTAGGAATTTTTCCCTCAAATTTATAGGGGAATTATTCAGGCTATACCCTTTCTAATAAAAAAAGAATATTCAAAATCGGACTATTCTGCAAAAAGTTATGTGTGGTCATACATTAAAAAAAAATATACATACGTGTCGATTTGAGAACCTCCTCCGTTTTTTCGTCGGTTAAAAATAGTACGTCACCATCACTAAACTTCGCCCTATTTTTTCATACAAATCCTGAATATAAAAAATGTTTGATGACTGGCACTGAAAACTAACCCTAATCACAAGTACCAGAGATTGAGAGGTCTACACTGCCGTGTGCAGGTAAAGGGCTATAACTGCAATTTTATCTTTTTTTTTTTTTTTTTTGCATTTTGTCATCATTGTTTGTACGTTAGCTTTGTTGTACAAACTAACTTATTTGGTTTCCGCTAAAAAAAATATAATTCCAACATTTCCCAGTTGATAGTACTGAATCCAGCGCACAGTTCTTCAAATATCTCGAAAACTCATTTCTGCAGATACTGTCGTTTACCTGCTCAAGACAGTACACACGAGAGACATACAAGTCTGCATCTCATTCATCGTGAGTTTTTTTTTTTTTTTTTTTTTGTTATACCCAATTCAGCATCAAAAAATCTTAGAGTGAACTACTAATCGCCCCCCTTTCCCCACCCTTAGGGTAGGATTTTTCCCCTCAAATTTATATAGGAACAACTTCAGCCTATACTCTTTCCAATAAAAAAAGAATATTCTAAATCGGACTATTCTGTAAAAAGTTATGTGTGGTCATATATAAAAAAATCTGTGAGTGAACAACAAATCTCCCCCTTTTCCCACCCTTAGGGTAGGAATTTTTTTTCAAAATTTTTATGGGACCACCTTCGGGGTATACCCTTTCCAATAAAAAAAGAATTATCAAAATCAGACTGTTCTGTAAAAAGTTATGCGTGGTCATACATTTAAAAAAAAAATATATACGTGTCGAATTGAGAACCTCCTCCGTTTTTTCGTCGGTTAAAAATTAGGGTTGGTCCTTTCAGATGGAAGATTACCCATAATTTGTTGTACAGTAACAGGTTTATTTTTGAAACACGTAATGCATTCATGAACTATCTTTCGTGCAGTACTTTTACCATTAATTGGCCAATATTGCATGCGAACATGATGCAGCAATGATTGTGGACCCAAATGTAAGTACTTTTTATGGAAATATTCAAAAATTATTGAAGTGAGTTTATGGCTCTTAGGTAAAATAATTGGATGTTTATGATCAAAATTTAAGTTGGAATTATTTAACCTACCTCCCACTCTAAGAATTGAGTCCTTATCTAGAAATGGATTTAAAAATTTAAGTTTACTTTTCCGAGCTACTGATTCGTTTTTCTTCAGCAGTTCTATTTCTTCTGCGAATTCCACTTCTTGAACACATTTAATCAAGAATTTAGTGGACTGCTCCAACTCTTGGATACTTATCTGACCCTTAGAGCTGCTTCGGCCCTTGGCAAATCTGAAAATAAAACATAATGTGCGAATAATTTTAGAAAAACTGTTAGAAATATTTAGGACTGTCTCAATAAACGAAGTGTCTTTCGTTAATGTCAAACAAATGTTCTTTTTGAGTTCAATTTCATAGGTGTTAGAGTCTAGATAATTTGTAGAGGTTTCTGTCATTTTCTCTTCCGACATGTCTTGTTGTAGAAATTCTGGACCCTTAAACCACAAAGATGAGAGTTGAGAGCTGCTTGCTCCGCGTGAGATCAAGTCTGAAGGGTTCTGTTCGGATGCTACATGTTTCCATTGGTAGGCTTCAGTAAGTTGTTGAATGGTAGAAACTCTGTTGCCAACGTAGGTCTTTAATTGATGCGAAGGAGTTTTGATCCACGCAAGTGCAATGGTGGAATCTGACCACAAGATGACTTCCTTGATATTCATTTTCAAAGATTTTAAGGTTTTTTGTGTTAATTCTGCGAGTAGGTGACAAGCGGAGAGTTCTAAACGGGCAATTGACATTTTCTTCAGTGGAGCTACCCGAGATTTGCTACATATTAGATGCGAGGACACTTCATGAGATTCAGAAATGCTCTGAAGATAAATAGTTGCTCCGTAAGCAGCTTCTGAAGCATCTGCGAAACCGTGTAATTTTAATGTGTCACCGTCTTCATTTTCTAGGTAACGCTGCACTTTAATATTTTCTATCTCCTTTAAGGATATCACAAAATTACGCCATTCGGTTGCGATTGAATCTGGTAACTTGTCTTCCCATTTTAGTCTCAGTAGCCACAGTCTTTGCATAAAGATTTTTGCCTTGCATATTATGGGGCCAATTAAGCCAAGAGGATCATACAATTTTGCAATGTCAGATAGAACGTCTCGTTTGGTGTAACTTATCCTGGGTTTCAAGGAAACCTTGAAGGAAAATTTGTCTTCTGTTGGGTTCCAATTTATCCCTAAAGCTTTTTTCTCATTTTCCGATTTCTCGTCAAAACTAT